>NW_026294573.1:96443105-96665605 GCF_007827085.1 Peromyscus californicus insignis
GATGTGGCCCAGATTAGATCTGGATTAAAGATCTGGATGTGTGCCTTCCTATATCAGACATCCAGAGTAGAAGTAGATGTTCCCACTTCACATTAAGTAGAAATCACTAACAGGTATGTCATCTATTTTTGGAATTTAGTTAAATCCAGATGTTGTCAAGCTGACAATCAAAAATAGCCATCATAGATATACCAGCTTTTAAAAAATTTATAGTATTTTTAATTGTGTGTGTGTGTAAGTATGGCTGGCAGGCAGAGAGAATAAATAGGAGGAGAATAAGGAGAGAAGGAAGAAAGGAGAGAAAGAAGAAGGAAGAGAGGGACACAACCATTGTCAGAAACCAGGCAGGTGCCAGACAGACAGACATGGAGACAGCAGGAAAGTAAGATATATAGAAAGAAAGAAAGGTAAAAAGCCCTGAGGCAAAATGCAGATGAAGAGAAACTGGTTACTTTAAGTTATAAGAAATGAGCATAAGATAAAGTCGAGCATTCATAACTAATAATAAGTCTCTGTGTCATGATATGGGAGCTAGTTGGTTATTCAAAAGAAACCCTATTACAACTACCTCCATTATTAGCTTCTCCTTCTCTTAAAAGACATTTCTTTAATTCCTGTCACACACACATGCACACATACACATATGCTCCATACACATAATTATATTTGTGTGTGCATGATTTCAATACTGACCGATTAGTATCACATAATAAATTGGCATATTCTTCCTTGGGAAGACTAATTCTCCAGTTCAGTGTTCTTTAGTTGTCTGGATAGTTTTAGTCAATATGTTTAAATATGTCACCTTTTATAAATTCTATGAAATAACAAAACAACTTCAGAAGTTGAAGTTAGCCACTGACCAAGTACCCTGTATCCAAAAAAATTCCCTCTACCTTCCAAAGGAAAAAACATCTCTGATGAAAGACATTGAAGTAGAAGTGGACTTGTGGATGAAGGACTCCAGTGGGAGACACAGGAGAATGTGAGACAGGAGTGAGGAATGAAGATGATTCAAAGGTTTCATATGAAAGAGCTAAGTGGTAAAGGAATCTAAAAATGAGAAGAGTGGTTAACTCTTAATTATAACTCTAATCATGTTCAGGCTCAAAGAATAAAGTTTTGAAGATTATCTTATGACAGAAAAACTTGTAATATTAAATCTGTACTATAATCAAGCTAAAGACATAAATAAATCATATTATAAAATACGTTAATGGTAACTTGACTTTAGTTAATTTTTCTATTCTTAGTATTCATTTCAATTGTCTGAATAAAGTTCTGTATTTTGCTATGAGTATGTATTCTAAGGGAATATTCTGTGTTCTGTTGTTTCATGTGAGTTACCTTTTCCAGGTACACAAAAGAATTTGGTTGCCCCATATTTAAGAAAGAAATATTTTTTAATATTTAAAGAAAGGGAATTTAATATTACTAGTAGATTTGAGAAAACCAAAAAGTAATTAGGGAAACGCCAGATTCAGAAATTTTATCAATGTGATATATTGCTTCTGGTCTCCACCCTCACACTTTTAGAGGGCAGTTATGCATAAATCAGAGGTGAACAGACATAGAAGAAAAACAAAGTTATTAGGTTCTGTTTGAAATTGAATATTAAAGTACATTATTTGATTTTCTGTCTCCATTTGATACCAATTAAGATATTGAACCAAGGTGGAAACTTCAATTTGATATCACTATAAATTTATAAAGCATTACATATTGGAGCACAGCCACCCATAATTCCAATTTCAGACAATCCAACCCTCACTTTTGACCTCCACAGGTACTAGGAATACATGTGGTACACACACACACACACACACACACACACACACACACACACACACACACACACAAAATAAAATAAATACAAATTTTAAAAATTAAGTATTACATGTTAGTTCTCTTCAAATTCCCATTCCTGGGCATTTTTTCTTCCTCAGTAACTCGAATTGCTGGCTTATATTTCTCTTCCAGTGAATTGCAATCTTTTGTAAAATAGGGCATGTACCTTGCTTCTGGTTCTACCACGTAAAATAAAAATTGACATGGAGGATATGTATGAAAAAAAATCCTTTCTTTTCCATTCTTCCTCTTAAAAATACTGACTGGTATACCTTGCAATCAACATTTTACATAAGGTATCTCATTCATTCTTATAGAACCTACTTAGTGGTTTCTAACCTTCTGCCAACTCCCACATAATTTATTGAGACCAAAGATTCACTGTAACAAGATTCCTATTCAAGTTCCTCTGGAGCAGAATATGAGCCCGGATCTCCAGTCCCTCTAAAGTGTATTGCGGAGGCCTTTGGTGTGGAAAATCTTAGAGATAAACAACACTCTAAAGTGTTTTTAAAATATTAGGCTTAGTCCAGTCTCATGCAGGCTCCACAGCTGTTGATCTAAATTACATGAGTTCTCACTAGTTTGGTTTGGTTGTCTCTGTATGTTTCTCCATCATGATCTTGATGCCCTTGCTCATAGAATCTCTCTTCTCTCTCTTCTGCTGAACTCCTGGAGCTCAGCCTGGTGTTTGGCTGTGGATCTATGCATCTGCTTCCTTCATTTACTGGAGAAAGGCTCTATGAAGACAGGGTATTCACTTATCTGATTACTAGGGTAAAAGCCAGTTCAAGCACCCTCTCTCTCCACTATTACTAGTAGTCTAAGCTGGGGTCATCCTTTGGGATTCCTGGAAACTTCCCTAGTACCCAGTTTCTCCCTATCTCTATGATGTCTTTCTCTATCTTGGTATCTCTTTCATTGCTCTCCCACTCCATCCCTGTTCCAGCTTATGTTCTCATCTCCCAACCCCTACCCTCCTGTGGGGCGTTTACCCACCAACCGCACAGTTCCCCAGAGTTTTCTTGAGTATGAGCAGCAGGAAATATTAGATAGAAAGATTTATTTTGGAGAATCTTGAGGAGATAAACAGAAAATAAAGGGTAGCCTTGAGAGGGCCTGGAACCTTTTCCAACTGCCCTGTTTCTGCCCCAGGGTATTTATAGAGACGCCAAGGGGTGGAGCAAAAGACCTCCTCCCCCCAGCACAGTCAAGTGCAGACCATATCAGACACCTGCACTCAGGTCGGTGGTCCTAATCATCCTCTATGCGGACATGCTGGGTAAAGCCAGGAGAAACCCGAGAAAAGGGCTCCCACACCCTCCATTGCCACGCTCTCTGTATAGTGAGTGAGACAGTTGTGTAGCTTGATCTGCTTAAGGGGGCCACCCTGGCAGTAGGATCAGAATCCATCCCGGGTGCATGAACAGGCTTTTTCGAGCTCACTACTTATGATGGGACATGTCACATAACCTTGAGGGGCGGGGGGGGGGGGGGGGGGGGGGGGGGGGGGGGGGGGGCGTGGACCTGCCTCTACTAAATGTACTTCCCCATGGGAGGCCTTATCTTCTTGTAGGAGGGTGGGTTGGGATTGGGTGGGTGGAGGGGCAGGAGGAGGGAAGATTTTTTTTGATTGGTATGTAAAATGAATAAAAAAATTTCTTAATAAGAAAATAAATAAAAATAATTAAATACAAGAAAAAAGTCAAATTATAAATAGTAGAATAAAACAATCAAATTAAAAAAATTAGGCTTATCATCAAAATTGGTGATTACTAACTTTATGTAGAAGGCAATCTAACATTTTATATAAAATGGTAATTATTTAAATTTTGGTCAAATTTGTGTTGAATCCAGGTAAAGTCATCAGATGTTAAAATGTCTGTATCTTCTTTTTGTAGTTTAAGAACATGATCCGATTGTTCTTTGCTTATAGATAACTTCAGCCTTTGCTCGAGTCCAGATTGCTTTATAATTTGATTGAAAGCAACATGTAAATGATGTTATTACATTTTATTTTCTATAAACTAGAGAAAATAGATACTATGTTTTTACTAAATAAATAAAAACATGTTCTCACTTTTGACATCAAACAAACAACAACAACAAAAACTTTTCTCAAACAATATCATTGACTGCATTGATCTCAAGTCCCATAAACTATAACAGGGCATTTTTACCAAAGTGCCATATCATACATGAAAATGCTTCCACACATTTGTTTTTATAAGTCAAAAACTACTCTGAGGCACATTTCCAGCTTTGAATCAACCTGCACAGCTGAGCAAACATTGCACCTAATGAATTTAATGAAAGGGTTTAATCTGCATTAAAATGAACTAAATGGTAAACATTGCCCTTGAAGAAATGTGATCAGAGGACTCCTCCTCTTTCCATATCTTCTTCACATAGCTTCCTCCACAGACACTTTCCTGAGCAAAATGCTTCCTGCTTTACTAGTCAATTCAAATGTGTCTTGTGCTTAACATAAAGCTTAACCTCTTACTATGATGAGAGGTTCTTCAAGGTAAACTCTGAATGCAAAGAGATGTTGTTGGTTTTCCTCTTTTGGGGGGCCCACCACCCAGCTCCCAAATAAATCACACATGGAGACTTATTCTTAATTATAAGTGCCTGGCCTTAGCTTGGCTTGTTTCTTGCCAGCTTTTCTTAACTTTTTATCCCATCTATCCTTAGCGTCTGGGCTTTTTCTTTCTCTTCTGTAATCTTGCTTTCACTCTTACTCCATGGCTGTCTGTGTGGCTGGGTGGTTGGCCCCTAGCATCTCCTCTCCTTGTTCTCTTGCTCTTTCTTCCTTTCCTCCCAGATTTCTCCTTCTATTTATTCTCTCTGCCTGCCAGGCCCGCTCATCCTTTCTCCTGCCTCGCTATTGGCCATTCAGCTTTTTATTAGACCATCAGGTGTTTTAGAAAGGCAAAGTAGCACAGCTTCACAGAGTTAAACAAATGCAACATAAAAGAATGCAATACATCTTTGTGTCATTAAACAAATGTCCCACAGCATAACACATCTTACAATAATATTCTACCACTGGGAGATGTGCATGATTTTTACTTATGGGAAAAATGAGAGGCAGGAGGTCTAAAATTAAAGGGACTTTGCCTATGGTTATGTCTACCAACATTTGATGTGAGTTCAGCTTTGTAGTCATATCACCTTTGTTCCACTGAAAAGGTAAACACAGGATATTTTTCAATTGCACTGTTTTTGTTCTTTAGTGCTGTTATTGCTGTTTCATAGCTACTTATAGATTTTAGTGTTTGATTAGAGACAAATTTTATAGTTACAAGTAGGAAATTATGGTAAATATAGTGAAGCATTCCTATTACCCCACATCCAATTTCAGTAATAACATTATGTATAAGAGGTTGTCTTACAGAACCTGCATGAATAAGTAAATTTATTTTACTTATAAAAGTAAAATTATTTACTTATAAAAGTAAAAATTTATTTACTTATAAAAGTAAATCAAATCTATACTTTTATAGAATTTTACATTTTCCCTAATGATATTTTTCAGTCCTTTAATCCATCCATGTCATTAGATTAGTGAAAATGACTTTTAACACATTCTACTATACTTATAGATCACTGGCTTCCTTGGCCATCATCAGAGAAGTTTCCTTTTGCAGTATATGGAAACAAATATGGAGACCCATACCTAGACAATTTGCAGAGTGAGAAACCTTGGGACACTCAGTCGTAAAGGGGATTTCTCTTTCAAATATCTCCCCTCAAGATTCAGGGAACTCTACAGAAAAGGAGGCAAAAGGAGCCAGTAGGGATGGTAGACACCAAACAGGACTGATGCACATATGAACCGTGGCAACAGGCACAGGCCTGCACAGTTCTCAGCCAGATGGTCTTACAGTGCTAAGATGGGAAGTAGACATAAGTACCATTCTTAGCCCAGAAGCTATCTCCAATTGACACCACTCACAAAGAAAAATTAGTTTTCTCCAACAGAGTCTCACTGGGTATACAAACCACACACTTAAGGCCCATACTCAGCAGTGGATGGCCAACAACAACAACAACAAAAATAACTCAATGGTACTTTGGTAGTCATTTTTGTCTGATAATTCTTTGTCTGGGCTTGTATATTTTTAATCCTACATCTTTTGCTTACATACTGTGGTTTCTGGTTTTATATTTCACTGAGATTTCTGTATGCAAATGTATGTGTCTCTTATGCTTTTGGGGAACATTTTTTTAATGATTGTTTTGTCCTATTTTAGATGGGTTTTTATATTATTATTGTTTTATTTTTATCATTATTTAGATGTCTGTTCTCTAAAGACAGATGGAAAGAAAAGCTGTGTATTTGGGTAGATATGGAGGTGAGGAGGATCTGGGAGGAGTTGGAGGCAAAAAACCATAATCAGAAAATATTATGTGAAAAAATCTATTTTCAATAAAACATAGAATAGTATGTTTTTGGCAGAATAACATAGAGGTAAGTTCATATTCTGATTGCATTAGATCAATGATAGTTACTGTTAGTATGTTTTTTTTTTTCTTCCTTGACGATATGATCACCTAACCTAAAGTGGTGCTTCTCAGTGTAAATTTGATGTCATATTTTTCTGTATCTATATTGCAACTTTAAGAATTCCGTCACTGTGAATAGGCTAATCTCAAGAATGGAAAGCTATACTAATTTGTAGAGGAAATTTTTTTGTGAGAGTTTTACTATCATTTGTAGAGAAAGAATTTTTGTGAGAGTTTTATTTATCTCTTTCAAAGACATGCTTCACTTTAGGTTCATGTATGTTTCATACTTTAACTCTCCATGGTGCTTACATATTTAACTTCTCTGGCTCCATCTGTGATCACTGGATATTCTCCTGCTTAATCCTACATGCTATATTGTATTGGATTGGTTGTTGCTTAGTTCTGAGCTTTTATTGACTTTGAGAGTGCAATGCATTCCAGATACTTTTATTCTGTATATTTTCTGTCTAGTTGTTGAATCAACCATTTATCCAAAGAATGCTGGTTCCTTTACAAGTGAGATTTGGTTTTGAAATGAAGACTGGATTCCATGCCATTGGAATTTAATGCTGTTTGTCTAGACAAACAAATTTATATTGAGCCACATACATCTTTCAGTAGGTTTTTACACATACTGCTAAAGGAAATATATGTTTATAGCAGTGTCTCCAATTCTAAATCATTACCATATGACTCATCTCTGTCTCCTTCCTTTTCTTTTTATCACCTCTACTGGACCATTCAAATGATTAGCTGTTATTAACTTAACCATTCAGTTAAATTTAAAATATAAAATATAGACTGCTAGCCTACACCTATGTATATAAGGAATATATCTGTGTTCCACAATGCTCTTCTTAGTCTTACAGACAGTATTCATTCTCACAATTTCTTAGGTCAGTCCCTTATTATACTTGCACACTCTTCAGAAAGTTTCCTTCGGCCATACATAGTAAGTATGATTATGTTCTCACATTCTGCATCCTATCCTCCAACTGAAAACTCCCTAAATATTATTAAATCATGTTACATTAAATTTTACTACCATGCTGCAAGTTATGTGGATTTGAAAGACATTTAATATCTTCCTGTTCAACCTGACACAATCCAACAAAACATATTTATGGCCCAGACATTCTCTTGGGTCTCACAATGTTCAGACTACTCACATATTCCCAACCCTTAGCAGTCAGCACTCTTTTCAACGTTTTCACAGCTTTTTCCCACAGAATATTATGTGATTGATATCATACAGGTGCAGCTATTTCATACTGGCATCTCTTACTTAGTTTATGTATCTAAGATAATTTTACACCCTTTGCATATTGATAGATCATTCTTCTTATGGACAAATGGTAGTCCACATATTGACTAATGTTCTGTTTCTTTTCCCCGTTATAAAATGTGATTGCTTCTAGTCATTGATATTATGAATATCACTTCTATCAACACAATTTGCAAGATTTGGTATAGGTCTGAGCTTTGATAACTTTTAGAAGTACGATGGACAATGTAATATTGATTAGTTTTATAAGAATATGAGACTTTCAGACTTACTTCTTTTCCTTCCCATTTTCCTCTGTGAACACTCCCTCCTCTTATGGATACTCCTCTTCCTCCTCCTCTGCATGTTTTAGATTATAAACTATAATGCCATGTCTAGTTTTAATGATAATTTTCCTGTGTATATTTGTCATCCACATAACTATTATGATAGTATTTGTTTATTCAAATTATCTGACCTTTAAGAATCCTTTGGATTTCTTTGAACTGTTTTAGATAAAATTCTTTGCTTTACACTGAATCATACAATTTGATTTCTACAGTACTTCAATAAATGTTAAAGGCTTCCTCTTTTTATAAAGCTTAAGTTTTTTGCTCACTAAAAATTAATGACCGCCATTATGATTGAAATGTGACAGAAGATACATCAAAATTGGTATCTTAAAAATACTAATTTCTGACTTGTGAATATGGACTATTAATCTAATTTTGTAATAAGTTAATATCTTTGTTAGGAATTTCCCCATATATCATGTACATATTTCATTTGTGTGATGTATATATCGTGTGTATATGTCATTTATATTTTTATCTAGTTATAGCTTATGAAGGAAACACTATGATGAGTAATGTTGTTTACAGTTTTAAATGCTTGCTTTCTACTATAGTGACATAAATTAACCTGAATTTAACTTTGAATCTTGAGTCCTTGCATTTATTTTTATTAGTTCCTGGATATGGCTGTTACTATATTATTAAAATTGTTTTGCAAATTATCTCTGTAGGAGATTGAAAGTGGAAGCCTCTCTAGTTCTCTTTTTCTAACTTGTGTTTTTCCTACTTCATTTTCTTGAATTATTGCATGAACTAAGAATTAAAGTGTAATGTTTAAAGAGAGTAGTGACAGAGAGTCCTTATGCTCTGTCAATCTTAGTCGTTCCTCTTTGGCAAGAATAATTTTAGCATCAAAAAGCCCAATGCCAGGCAAGGAATACTTCCCTTGTACTTGTTTATCAGGGAGACTTACAAAACCCTAAAAAAATACTGGTTATTGTCATTCCTCTTCATTGCCTGCCAATATTTGACAGCAAGATCCTATTATTAATGACATCACATACTTCAGTCACAGGACTGAGAGAAATAAAACTGTTACTGACCAGAAAGCCTCCTACCTTGAGTCTATATATTATAGTGTCAAAAGGCTGTGTGCAATCTTCTCAGAAAAAAGTTGTAAGCAATCCTACTTAACTGTAACTACTATGAACTACAATAACATAGCAGAGTATCCCCAATGGTGTAACAGTGTCAATTGAGTCTTAGGATAATCAACAGCTGTTTGATTAGTCTTAAGGCTAACTCAATAGCATAGAGATCATGCCTGGTGCTATAAATCTAGTCAATAACTCATGACTAGAGATGTCACATACCTTAGAAGAGAACCTACTATTGCAAATTTGCTAAATTTGTGTATTATCTGACTGTGTTTTATTTAAAAAAGCATGTCTTATCCTAAGACCTGTATATTATGGAATGTATCATGTCTCATCTTTTACATCAGACAGGCTGCTGCAGACAACCACAACTGTTGTAGGATATATGATCACACTCTGTATGGAGATGTGTCTCTGTCCTTTCTCACCTATCTAAGGCACCTTCTGATTGGTTTAATAAAGAGTTGAATGGCCAATAGCTAGACAAGAGAGGATAGCTGGTGCTTCTGAGCAGAGATAGGAACTTGGGGAAAGAATCTGGCACAGGGAATTTGCCAGTCAGACACAGAGGAAGAGCGACATAAGGTGCTGAGGAGGGATAATGAGCCACATAGCAGAGCATAGATTAATATGAACAGGTTAAGTTTTAAATTGGGAACAAGACTATGATAAGGTCAAGCTTTCGTAATTAATAAGAAATCTCTATGTCATTATTTGGGAGCTGGTGGTTGAGAGAAAATCCATCTACACACGACAGGCCAAAGTGCAGGTAATAAGTGACTATGATGTGCCCATATACAAATGGGACATGTATAACACAAACTACACTGAAGGCTCAAGAAACTTCATGGAGGAAGAGGCAGAAGGATTGTAAGAGAATGACTTGAAGGACAGATGCAAGATGGAGTCTTCAGACATGACAGTAATTAACTCTCAGTACTATAAATGCTTGCCGAAGACCACACTGATGGGCATACCAACATGGATGGGAAAAGTTACTAAGGCCCCACTCCTAATTAAAGAGCTACAGGCTGTCAATGGCTAAAAAAAGAGGGAGTCAGTTTTCTTCAGGGCCAAGCCTGAGTGGTCACTGCTAAACCTATATACAGACCAACTAAATAATCTAAACTCAGTATTGCATTAGTGTGTGTGTGTGTGTGTGTGTGTGTGTGTGTGTGTGTGTGTGTGTGTGTAAATAAAATATATGGGAAAATAATAATTGTGGAAGAAGAGGATAATAATTTGAAAGGAAGCTCTCGGGGCCATGCAAGTAATTGAAAGAGAAGAATTCCTCGTTGGAAAGTGACTACTAATTTCATCACACTACTTTTTTTCTTGGATATTGTGTATCTATTGTCATCATATCAAAGACAAATTTATAACAACAAGGAAATTTTTTAACATTTCCTTTTGATTTTTTACTTAAAAGTTCTAGCTTATGTGTCCTGTAATTCATGTGGTTTTCCTGTTAGATTTACTAATGTATTATTAAATTATCGGTACAATGTGTAACTATAGACTATGTATTTTCAAAAATGATCTTTGACTCTTTTAACATTTTTTCTGTATCTTTGTTTATCTTTTAATTTGTCATTGAAATGCAAGTCACATTTTAAGGGAGAACAAGGAATTTATTATTAGCAAATCTGCCTCATTTGATAGGTTAAACAATTGTCTACAAGCAGAATGAACTAGATGTATGTCAAAAGATAAGTCTTCATAAATAATGAGTGTATCAGGGATAGAATAAAATAAGACAATTATCATTACTTTCAATAATTCTAAACTGATTATTTATATAATAGTAGTATTAGTTCCATGTGGAAAATGAAATAAATGACAGCAAGATTAAGGGGTTGGTGATACCTCTGAAATAGGTGAAACAGTATAGAACTATTTTAAGTTAGAATTTAAATACATCCAATATATTTGTAAACACAGTATCAAATGCTAACTTCTTTTATGGAATCATAATTAATGCATGAAATAAAATATATGGGACCAATCATTCTTTAGTATAAAAACTTATGTTCGTTCAACAAGGAGCTTGACTGTTTTAAATATTTGTTGTAGCTATTGGTATCAGAGGCTCTATATTGCTAGAATGTCAAGCTTTGGTCCTTAATGTTTATGTAGATTTCCTAAGTACCACTCCACAGTGAAAGTCTGTACCTTTTCACTCTTTCAGTTAAAAGCCACTACTGTTTTATTAGGGTTTGTCAATCTGGTTGTATGGTACAGTATCTCTAAATTCTTACCCCCTTTTAAATATTAGCCTTCTATGGTGCTATATTTATTTCTTATGACTTTCACTAGTGTTTCTTCTTGCGTATTACCTTGTGTGTTGCTTGATTCCGGAAACACAGATGGTGCTATAATGGATATGGTCGCCTTTGCTTACAGTTTTGGACAAGGATATGGAAAAGATTTTGCCTGGGGGCTTGTTTTGCCTATAGGTGAGACTGGGCATATTTCACAATAATTAGCGTTCTGCCTGCCCAAAACAGAAGAAGATCGGCTTTCTAGCTTCTTTCACTGCTGATAACCAGGAAAGTTTCTGGACATAAATCCAGAAATTATGGAGTCTCAGCTAAGACTGTAACCTTCATGACTTATAAGACCTTCCAGTCAAATGTCTGTCAAAACACAGCAATTTGTCAGATGTTTTGTGTCCCTGCATTTTTATTAATATGGGTTTAGAAAAACTTTCTCCAAGTAAGCAAGCATCAAACCTAAGTCTCAAAATTCAACTGCACTTATTCCCAACAGATAGTTTACCCTGAAAGTTCCATTCTCTACTTGACTTAGGAAAAGGATTTGATTTTCAGGCTTTCTTTCTTCCATCTCTTTTCTCTTACAATGATGATTTGAGATAACACTCAAGCTGTTTATGGCCTACTTTTCTTTATCTTCAAATCTGTCTAGGCTCCTAATATAGGCAACAAATCAAATCATTGGCCTCAATTAATTCTTTTGTTTGGTGTATAAATGGGTACACAATTTCATCCAACTAAAGCTGGGTAAATGATCAAAATTGGAGATTTTGTTAGTTTGGGGGGATTTATTAGTTGTCTCCTTGAAGGACATTGTAAACTACAGAGCAGAAGGCATGGTTGGTAACATTATATGTAAACTTGTTTAAGTATAATGCTACTCAAGTGTCACTATTATAAAAAATGTGGTATAGATGAGGCATCAAAAACTGTGTAGTGTAATCCTTCCACAGAACAGAACCAGAAAAAAGTATATCCAATATGTTTCCTGCACTAAATTTATCAGTAATAATAAACACTTCTGGCATAGGATGCTGAGGAAAATTAAAGCTGGCACATGACCACCAAATGAGTGTATAAATCATAGTTAGATAGGAAAGGAGAGAGCAGTCTTGATCAGTGGTCCACAAGGTTCTCATTAGGTTTGAGCATTGAGACTAAGATAATGGCACAATTGCCTGACTACCACACCTCACACTTTCTGCTGTAAAAAGCCCCAAAAATATGGTCTGCTGAAGTCTGGCATCTACTTCACCAAAAGTCTTCTCCATCTGAGATAATAAGGGAGATGGAATTGCTCTATAGTTGTGAATCTCTCAGAACATTTCTTTAACAATGTAGAGCCATAACTAGATGGAGCAGCCCCTAGCCCACGGTGCAAGGTTATCTTACTGAGTTTTGCTGGGTTTTGTTGAATTTTGTCAAACTATTTGAAGTTTTTAAGGCATCTCTAGGGACTTGAAATGGCTGATTTTACAATTTCTGAAAGCTCAGTAGTTAACATACCACAAATCATGTTTTTCTGAGCTTCAATCACTTCTATTATGGAAGCCCCATCTTCCTACAGGGTTTATGGCCAACAACTTGAAAATCAATGTGGCAAGGACAAAAAGTTAAGATCACATAACACTGAGATAACTATTTTTGAAGGACTTATTCATAAGTTTAACTTAGGTTGCAATGTCAGTATATTCTGAAAAAAATAGTGTAATACATTTCCAGAAATTTCCAGTACAAAACACAGCTTGTATCTAGATCAGTGGTTCTCATCCTTCATAATGCTGTGACTCTTTAATACAGTTTCTCATGTTGTGATGACCCCCAACCACAAAATTATTTCATTGCTACTTCATAATTGTAATTTTGCTACTGTTACAAACTAAAGTAAGTATCTGATTTGCAGGATATCATATATAAGATCCCCAAAGTGGTCATGACCCACAGGTTAAGAACTACTCTAGATGAGCAATTAGATGTTCAAAAAGATAGACCATGTCTTTGGAAATGGGTTGTCTCAAGCAGACCAATAGATCCCATAATAATGGATGCATTTAGTTTCCATGGACTTGGGATTGTCGGTGGCAAATCATGATTAAGAACTGAATAATACACCACTTATGATATGCACAACATGGCCTGTTGTAATTATATGTAGGTTGATATATACTCAAAACACACACACACACACACACACACACACACACACACACACACACACTCAAAGACAATAAAAAGATACCATATAAAAATTTAAGGAAGACAGGACAGAAATATTGATAATGAAAGATATCTTATGATATTTTATGCTTTACAATTTCCCTCAGGAAAAGGGTTAACACAGAAAACTGTCAGCTGATATCACTAACTGCAGCAGACAAATTGCTTTTAGAAATAACTTCAGCAAGAAATTACTTTATTTATAATTATTACAGTCAAGTTATTAATTTTGATCTAGATTATATTAAAAATTGGAATAAGCAATAAGAATCAAGAGCAATACCTTTTAATATGATAATGTCCATAAAGCTATACAGAGCATGTGTATGTGGACATGAGCATATGCATGAGAGTATAATTACTAAAGTGTTTCTGATACTGGAACACTACTGTAAAGATAGTAAAAGTAAGTCAGATGCTACAGCTTACAAGGAACTAAAATCTTATGGATCATAAAAATGCTTAGTAATATATGACAAATATAACAAGAAATTATAAGTTATGAAGAAAGCATAAACTATACCATGGTGGACACTCAGACTGATTAAAGATTTCAACTTCAAAATGCAAAGAGTGGTCAATATTGCTTAGTTACAGTGAAAGAGTGGCAATTTTATGAATGAGATGTGAGTAAGATATAGGTGGAAAAAGCAGAGAGGTCTTCAAATGCACATTTCTTTCAGCCTGGATAAAGTAAGAGCCATTGGACTACTTAATCATTGCATTAGATACTTTTCTGTTGCTGTAATGAGATTCCATGGCTCAGAATAATTTAAAGAAAGAAGAATTTCTTTGGCCTTCCAATTCCAGAAGAAGAGTCTATAACTGCTATAGAGGTGTGACAGCAGGCAGCTAGAGCAGGAAGTTTAACAAGAGAATTCCACCCGCACTTTGGAAGCAGATAGAAAACTAGAAGTAGTGTGAGGCTATAGACTCTCTAAGCCAACTCCTAGTATTGTACTTCTGATGTAGGGGTCCACTCACTAAAGGTTCTGTAGCCTTCCCAAACAGTACCAACAAATGGTTATGAAGAGTTGGAAAACATGACTCATTCCTCACCCACCACAGCTTCACAATCATAAATATTCCAATGACATTTTTATAAATCTATGCATATCTGACACTAGGAAGAAAGTTTGTAAGAAGATTAGAAGAAAATGAACTCGAATTTGATAGTTAGTATGTGGTAAGACATGTGACATGGGACAGTGTCTTTTCAACAGATCTTTAAAGAGGTAAATAAACATGAGAGATAGATAAAAGACACATTTTTGGAATGAGAACAAAGATGGAACAAATAATGACTCTGTTTGAGATAAGAGGAGAAAATTAGCCATAATTACTAAAAGTATATACTGAAAAGTTGAATTACAGTTGTAAAGGAAACAATTAAATTTAGCTTGAGACATTTTTAAGTTTGAAATATTTACATGGAAAAACTTCAGGAAGTGAAAGAACCAGATGACTATTTAGGTAGAAAATTGAACAAAAATTCAAACGCCAAGTAAAATATTTAATGTAATATTTGCCAAAGGTAAATTGGACTTCTTTGTATATATATATACACACACTTATATAGGTCATATATATATATGTATATATATATATATGTATATGTATATGTATGGTATATATGCAGCTGTATCTATATGCACATACATTATACTACCTACAGGTGTTTGTGTGTTTGTGTACTTGAGAGAGAAGGAGATGGCAGATACAAACAGAGGGGGAGAGAGAGAAAAAAAGGAAAGAGAAGCAGCACATAACAGACTACCAGTAGTTCAACATTTCAAGAAGACATAAATGAGACAAAGTTATAATGGAAATAGAAAAACATCCCAGAACCACAGTTTAAACAGACAAGCATGACAATATGCATGGCAGTACAGAATGTGACTCTTTCACACTGGCTAAGAATGAAAAACCTTCTAAAGCAGTGGTCATCAAACTTCTTAATGCTGTAACCCTTTAATACAGTTCTTCATGTTGTGGTGACCCCCAACTATAAAATTATTTTTGCTGCTATGTCATAACTGTAACTTTTCTACTGTTATGAATCATAATGTAAATACCTGTGTTTTCTGGTGGTCTTAGCCAACCACTATGAAAGGGACATTTGACCCCCCCTCAAAGGATTCACAATCCCCAGGTTGAGAACTGCTGTTCTTGAAGAAGGTCTAGGTAATTTAGTACTGTGTAGCTAAATAATATGAGGTGTGGTGATATATTGTGTATCCGAATAAAATTTGCTAGAAGATCAGAGAACAGAGCAAGCCACTAAATTAAACATAGATCCCAAGCAGTGGTGACACACACCTTTAATCCCAGTACTTGGGAAGTAAGTAATATGGCTGGGACGACAAAAGTATATAAGACACGAGGAGACAGGAATTAAAAGCTTTTCAGCTAGAGAGCTTCAGAGACATTGAGTCAGAGGATTCGTGGAGTTGGCGTGGTGAGACGTGGCAGTGGCTTGTTCTTCTTTCTCTTTGATCTTTCAGCATTTACCACAAAATCTGGCTCCTGGGTTTTTTTATTGAAAGACCAATCTAGCAATTCGAGCAACAATAAAGAGTGGAAACACCAAAGTTACCTTATAACATCGGAGTTATCAATTCCATGCAAAATAGGCCATTATCCCATTGGTAAGACATTTAAAATTTTAGTACTCATTTATTAAAGTATCAATAAAGACAAAGCCTGTCTGTCAAAACTGTTAAGACTTCAGCACTTTCTATATTTCTTTTGATTTCCTTAGCACCTGATTTTGTTAGAATAAAACTAAACCAAAGTTGAACTCATCCCAAAATAGCTGATTTCACTTTAGCTGGGGATTAGTTTTAGGTGAAAGTAGGAATGAATATGAGATGTCAGAAAGGGCAAGCTTCAATCAACAAAGGTCCCAAGCAAAGCCTGAAACATTTTGCTCTTCACGCTCACTTATTGTAGATCAGAAAATGAGGCAGACAAAAATCCTGTAAAATCTTCCGACACAACTCAGGCAGTTGGGATTCTTTATTTCACTCTTGCAAGATGAACTACACATGGTAAAATCAAAACAAAATAAGCTAGCAATGTTTTTCAACATTATAATCTTAAAAGGGCCTGCATTAAATTTCAGAATAAAACTGCTGCGATGTAGAACTATTTTTATTGTTCTTATTTTTTCATTGGATACTAGGCACTTTCACTTATCTGGAAAGTGATGTTAAATTTAAATCTTAGGGGAGATTGATTCCCAATGTTCTAAGAAAGCGCCATATTGATTTCCAAAGTGGTTGTACAAGTTTGCATTCCCACCAGCAGTGGAGGAGAGTTCCCCTAGCTCCACATCCTCTCCAGCATAAGGTGTCTTCAGTGTTTTTGATCTTAGCCATTCTGACAGGCATAAGGTGGTATCTCAGAGTCATTTTGATTTGCATTTCCCTGATAATTAGGGATTTTGAGCAATTCCTTAAATGTCTTTCAGCCATTTGAGTTTCCTCTATTGAGAATTATCTGTTTAGTTCTATAGCCCATTTCTTAATTGGACTGTTGGGCATTTTGATGTCTAATTTCTTGAGTTCCTTATATTTTCTGGACTGCTGGCAATGGTTGAGAGACAGCCTGAACTGACATATTCTGGTGATGGATGGCCAAATACCCTAACTGTCGTGCTAGAAACCCCATCCAATGACTGAAGGAACTGGATGCAGAGATCCATGGCTAAGCCCTGGGTGGAGCTCCGGGAGTCGAGTTAGGGAGAAAGAGGAGGGTTTATATGAGCAAGAATTTTTTTTTTTTTTTTTGGTTTTTCAAGACAGGGTTTCTCTGTGTAGCTTTGCGCCTTTCCTGGAACTCACTTGGTAGCCCAGGCTGGCCTCGAACTCACAGAGATCCGCCTGGCTCTACCTCCCAAGTGCTGGGATTAAAGGCATGCACCACCACCGCCCAGCAAGAATTGTTGAGATTAAGGTTGGATAAAGCACAGGGACAAATAGCCAACTAAATGGAAACACATGAACTATGAACCAATGGCTGAGGGGTCACCAACTGGATCAGGCCCTCTGAATGGGTGAGATAGTTGATTGGCTTGATCTGTTTGGGAGGCATCCAGGCAGTGGGACCTGGTCCTGTGCTCATTGCTTAAGTTGGCTGTTTGAAACCTGGGGCTTATACAGGGTCACTTGGCTCGGCCTGGGAGGAGGGGACTGGACCTGCCTGGACTGAGTCTACCAGGTTGATCTCAGTCCTCAGGGGAGGCTTTGCCCTGGAGGAGGTGGGAATAGCGGGTAGGCTGGAGGGAAGGGGAGGGGGGCGGGAGAGGGGAGAACAAAGGAATCTGTGGCTGATATGTAGAACTGAATTGTATTGTAAAATAAAATAAAATTAAATTAAAAAAATTTAAATCTTAGGAGAGAAGAATGCTTTCCATATTTATCTTTTTGTTTGTTTATTTATTTATGTTTTAGAACTCAACCTGCAGATGATAGGATTGCCTTCATAAAAGTTGTATGCTGAGAAATTTTCAGAAATAATAATAGTTGAGATTCTGGGTTTGGTTAGGAAAAATGAACAAAGATTACTGCTATACAAAACTGATAGAAGGGGTTGGGGATTTAGCTCAGTGGTAGAGCGCTTGCCTAGCAAGCGCAAGGCCCTGGGTTCGGTCCTCAGCTCTGGAAAAAAAAAAAAAACTGATAGAAAATGCTGTGGAATGATCTCACCCACACTAGTGAGAAAAAGCAAAAGAAAAGAGAATGGAATAAAGAATGGATGGGGGTTGGAAAGTAGAAAAAAGGAGAAGGAGGGTAGAGGGATGTATATCAGGGGAAAACAACTTGCAATAAACTATTAAGGAGCTATGACTTCTAAGACTGCAGAGATTTGTTATTCACTTGGACATAGTTGTCTTAGTTTATGTCTCTGTTATGATAACATGCTAAAGAAAATCAACTAAGGGAGAAAATAGTTTATCTTTTTCTTTGCTTTTTTTTTCATTGAAAGTATGTTCTTTTCTCACACAGTATGTCCTAATTTTCATTTCTCCTCCCTCTACTCCTCCCAGATCCTCCCCACCTCTCTCTACTCCTCCCAGTTCCTCCGCACCTCCCCTGCTCTCCAGATCCTCCCCACCTCCTCTGCTCTCCAGATCTATCTGTCTCATTAGAACAGAATAGGCTTCTAAGAAGACAACCACCAAACATGACAAAACAATATAGAATATGATGAAAAAAAAAAACCTTTTATATGGAAGTTAGACACAGCAACCCAACAGGAGGAAAAGAGTCCAAAGAACAGGCAAGAGAGTCAGAGACCCACTCATTCTCACAGTCAGGAGTTCCATAAAAATACTAAGCTAATAGCTATAATATACGAACAGAGGACCCAGTGTAGACCCATGTAAGCCCTGTGCTTGCTGCTTCATTCTCTGTGAGCTCATTGAACTTTGCTTAATAGATTCAGAGGGCCTTGTTCTCCTGGTGTCCTTCATCCACTCTGACTCTTAAAATCTTGGGGCCTGCTCTACAGCGGGATTCCCTGAGCTCTGAGGGGAGGGAATTGATGGAGATCCCAGTTATGTCTGGCTGTGAGTCTCTGCATTTGTTCTCCTATGCTGCTGGTGGAAGCCTCTCTGATGATGACTGCATAAGGCACTGATCTGAGTACAGCAGAATAATTAGGATAGACCCCATTATCTCAGAAGCCAAGATGGGAATTTGGAGGCAGGAACTGAAGTTTCCACATCAATTATTAATCAAGGAAATGCCCCACAGACCAATCAGACAGAAGCAATTTTTCATTTGAGGATCTCTTTCTAGGTGACTCTAGTCTGTGTAAAGGTGATAAAAAAAAAACTAACCAGCACATCAGTGCATACTGAAATCAACTAACTATATATTAAAAATAACATATATCTTCCTGTTAAATAACCCAATGGAATTTACATGAAACAACAAAATTTGTTACAGTGTTTCCTATAGAATATGCTTAGTGGTGTGGGGCTCCAGTCCTAGTTCCCCAGATTCTAGGCAGGAAGACAACATGGCACATCACTCTGGATGCACAGTGAGGCCCTGAAACAATAGATGGACAGACAGACAGACAGAAAGACAGATAGATAGGAGATAGATAGACAGACAAATAGACAAAAATTAAATAACATACCTGAACAATCATGAAGGATAATTTCAAATGGGGGGGATAACAGAATTTACCTTTAGATGTCAGTGTATATTTACAATAACAATATTTAAATTATCAAAAATAAACTTATGTTATATATGCAAAGGACATTTTCTCCTTTATAATCCTTTTTCAAAATAAGTAATTAATATATAAATGTACACATATCTGTGTTTATGTCTATCTATATTCCTACCTATGATCTATTTACCTACAAATTTGTCTTACTGCCTATTTGCCATTTATCTTCCTTATCTCTATTTTCTGTCCTCTATGTAGACGTATATCTGCTTCATCATTATCAATTATCATCGTCATCTAGCCATCTATTTGTCATTTATCAATCTGTCTATGTTTTCTACCATTTCCATTGCTGTTTGTTTATAGCTTAGTTGATGAGCAATTTCAGGTTGATGTCTTTAAACCAGGATCATGGAGTTCAAAGGACCCTTCATTTCTTTGCTATCTGTGACTCCCTTTTCAGAGAATCACAGACATGACTAACAACCTTCATGTACTCATTTACTTATTATCCATCTAACCATAAAAGAGAATTATTGCTCTAGCTCATCATACTATCAATATTTACAAGTGAATCTTGAATATGTTTTATTAAGTCCCCTTTGTTTTATTGAATTTCCAAATGAATTATAATATACAAAGTAACACAAGCTTTTGTTTTTATCCAGTCCTTTCAAGTCAGGAATATATTTAGGTTAATTTGTCATACTTCTGTTCCATCCTAAAGTCCCTCACCTTCTGGTGTGTGTGTGTGTGTGTGTGTGTGTGTGTGTGTGTGTGTGTGTGTGTGTGTGTGTGTCATGTTTTTGTGTGCATTAGTTTTCATATATTCAATCTCTTGAGATGGGTATTCAATTCTCAGTGGGGAGTACTGAACGTCTTCAAAAATGCCTACAGCTGTGTATTTTCCATCCCAATAAAATACTCTACAGTTTCATCACACTGAAATTCTCACATTTGCTTTGTAGGTCTGAATTCTATCATCCATCATCTGGCAAGCATTGGTCTATCATTGTATCCCTATATTTTTGACATTTTGTTAAAAGCAGCAGCAACATTTATTTCCAGATAAATGTTAGGTTCATTTGTATTCTGTTTCAGTCCTCATCTCTCTGACAACCCAGGAAAGGACTTACAGATTTTGATATTGATCAGAAAAATCTCACTCTAACTTACCAAGAGATATCCAATACTCCAGGTCAGATGTTAAAGCTGCGGGGTTGGGAGGAGAGCTCTATGGCTCTGTCCTCTGGGTATGCACACATGAACTGAAAGAAGCTATGGTTATGTGCACAATCCCTGCACAAAATCAAGCTAGTGAAGCAAAGTGGGCAAGGAGATTTCTCGAGTCCCTACCTAGCAGAGGAGCTAATGGCAGTTGATGGCTGTTGAGGAGGGTATAGCCCATTTTCTTTAGAAGTGGTAGGTTTCCCATAATTTACTGGGTGACTCCGAGCTCACGTGCATATTGACAGTACTGACTGAACTTAAATAAATAAATCATAAGTATTTTTAAGTGGCAATAGAAAATAGAAAGACTAAATTGTTGATGTCTTTCCAAGGACCACTGGTGGGGTTTGCCCTGCTTTGTTGCTTTCCCCTCCCAATATTTTTGCAAATTTGAATGCCTAAACCTTAGTGAAGGGTTGTCTGAGAGGCCCAAACTCTGCAAATGTGGTGCAGTAGGTCTTTCTTCCTCACTCCCTCCCCCTTGCTAAACTTAGGTTCCCTTACTTGGGCACTTCCACATTTCTAAAGCTTGCCACCAAGGTCTAATCCCTTATTTGGCCACCTCCTTCCACCTGACTCATTCCTGAGGCTGGTCACCAAAGTCCAACTATCAAAATATCACATCCAGCTATCAAAAATTCCCATTTGGCTGCCCTGATTAATATAACCAGTCAGAATTTACAACCAGTCCTAGCTCATTTTAACAGACCTCCCCTTTTTTTCCTCTTAAAAGAGCAAAGGTATTTGCTGGTGTTTCTTTTTGATCCAGATTCAGCCACCTTGTATCTTTGCCTTGCTTTATAAAGGATCTCTTTGTGTTGGAAACTGGTGTTTGGGTAGGATCTGTGCCTAATTCAAGGCCCAGAAGGGAGCAAGCAGGGCTCAAGTCTCTTCACTTAGATGAGAGTGTAAGAATCAAAAGCAAAGATTAGACTACAGTGCTGTTTTTTTTCCTTTCTCCAGCTGTTTTGAAGTTTACATATCTGGGAATATTATATATTTAAATTCAAGGAACAGACTATGAAGACTAGATATAGTCATGGTGTGTGAAGTAATAACCACAATGAAACTAATTAACACAATCATGTCATATTATTTCCACATATTTTTTCCTTATGAAGAGGCTCTTAAGATCTACTCTCAGAGATTTTTTTATCTATAAAATACAACATTCATAATGAAGATTTATCCTGTACTTAAGAATGTATTCATTTTATGACTCAAACTATACACTTTGCAACATTTTCCCATCACATCCATCCTGCTGGCCACCACTCTATATTCTGCTCGACATTGAAGATTGTGATTTTTCCAGATTAAATATTATAAGTGAGGAAATACGTATTTTTTCTGTGGAAATGGTTCATTTCAAGAATCATAGTATTTTGCAATAATCCCTGCTATTATAAGGATTTCCTTTTTTAAAGGCTGAAAACCTTTTCTCTTTCTCTCTGTCTCTCTCTGTCTCTGTCTCTGTCTCTCTGTCTCTCTGTCTCTGTCTCTGTCTCTGTCTCTCTCTCTCTCTCTCTCTCTCTCTCTCTCTCTCTCTCTCTCTGTGTGTGTGTGTGTGTGTGTGTGTGTAGATAGAGAGGGAGACACAGAGAGAGACAGAGATTTCCTTCCCAAATCAATCTTTTATGATGGGCAGTTAGATTTAGTACAATGAGTTAAAAAATGTATTTTTAAACTTCATTGGCTATTACAAATAATGTTGAAATAAAGATGAGGATGTGAGAATCTCTAATATGTTGCTTTCATTTCCTTTGAATAAATACTTAGAAATGAAATTGCTGGATCATATGATGGTTATGTTGCAACAATGGTTGTACCAATTTATATTGCTGCCAGTGTGTGAGAATTCCCTTATATCTACAACCTTAACAATATTTTCTTAATGATAAAAGTTACTCTATCAGATATAAGATGTACACTCTGCTATTTCCTGGGTCATTTTAAATTGTGTTTTCATGATGTTTATTGATATCGTATACTCTTTCACTTGTCTGTTGTCCATTAGTACATTTTCTTTGATGAAAAGTCTATTTATATTTATGGTTTTGCCTATTTCTAATCAGGTTATTTTAGATCATCCTTTAAAAAGCACTAGTGCATGTATAATATATGAATACATGCATATATAATGTATACATACACTAAGCAATTTCCTATTTTAGAGAAATAATTTCCCCAATTCCATGGATAGCATTTTAATGTTATTCTGTTGCCTATATAAACATTGTTGTTACTTTTAATATGATGTAGTCAAACATTTTTTAATTTACTTTTGTTTGCATAGTATTTTAGTATCATGTCAACAAACATCATTGCCAAGACCAATGACATATAATACTTTTCCCATTTGTTGTGGAAAGCTTATAGTTTTATGTCTTGAATTCTTAAATTTTTTTTGTTTGGGTACAAGTTTAGGGTCCAATTTCATTCCTGTGAATGTATATATTCAACTTTTCTAACACTTTGTGAACTTTTGACAAGTTACAAAATTGATTGTATGTAGTAGGATATTTTTCTAGGCACTTTTGTTTCATAAGTCTGTTTCATTTTGTGTTAGTACCATACTACTGTGATTTTGAAGACTATCATATGCCTTGAAAACTGAAGTTTAAGGACTTCAAATTTGTTCACCTTTCTTAAGAATGTTTTAGTTGGATTGTTTGGTATTTTGATGTCTCGTTTCTTGAATTCTTTATATATTTTGGAGATCAGCCCTCTCTCAGATGTAGGGTTGGTGAAGATCTTTCCCATTCTGTAGGCTGTCGTTTTGTCTTATTTACTGTGTCCTTTGCCTTACAGAAGCTTCTCAGTTTCAGGAGGTCCCATTTATTAATTGTTGCTCTCAGTGTCTGTGCTACTGATATATTTAGGAAGTCGTCTCCTTTTCCAATGCGTTCAAGGCTACTTTCTACTTTCTCTTCTATCATGTTCAGTGTAACTGGATTTACGTTGAAGTCTTTGATCTACTTGGTCTTGAGTTTTGTGCATGGTGATCCATATGGATCTATTTGCAGTCTTCTACATGTTGACACCCAGTGATGCCAGCACCATTGGAGATGGTGCCTGAACTGGTTTACCCCAGTAATCAGATCAGTCAGTACCCTGTCATCATAGAGCCTTCATCCAGTAACTGATGGAAGCTGATGCAGAGATCCCCAGCCAAGCATCAAGCCAAGCTCCAGGAGTCCAGTGGAAGAGAGAGAAGGATTCTGTGAGCAAGAGGAATCAAGATTATGATGGGAAATCTACAGAGACAATCAAACCAAGCTAGTGGGAACTCATGAACTTTAGACCAAGAGCTGTGATACCTCCAGGGGACTGGACTAATATTTAAAAGGTGCTGTTATCTAAGGATTACTGACAAGTTAATGTCATAGGAATATGTGAGGAAGGGGAAGAACTCTTACTTTGCCATCTGTCTAATTCTTTGAGGCTTCATTTTTATGGAATTGAGAAACTCAGAAGTAAAGACATTTAACAAATGGCCCAAGCTAGCTCATTAGAGCAAATGTCCAGCTAGAATGCCAACACTACTTGTACAAAGGATTTGATAAATACGTCACTTCTCTCCTGTTAGTATAAACAATATTCAGCTTTTACTGGTTTTAAATGATGGTATCTAACAGCTCAAAGCTTCTGTGCAAGAAGTTGATGCCAGCCTGACACAGAAGTTCTGGTATTGAGGCAAAGTGTCCTAAATTTTACTAAATATTCTAGAGCTTTAATTAAATGACTGGTGTACTGAAAACTAAAGACAACGATAAATGTTCTCTCTGATATGAATTAGTTTTGAGAAGAATTTAGGGAAAACTGATGGTCAAGCAGCCATTTTAGTCTTGTGGTTTCCCTGTAATATGTTAGTAGGTTTATGACATTATACTTTGAGTTTAGTGCTAAATCTCTTGTACATATGTTAAACTGTTTAAATTATGTGCAATAAAGTAATCATAACAATAACTCCACACTGTCATATATTAAGTATTATGACAAAAATCTTTCCTCCAAAATCATTTCTTGTGGCTATTTGTGTTTCCTAACATGGGCTAGTAATGTTAAATACCGTATCAAAGAATTAGAGGCACCAGAGTGATAGGCTATGAATACAAATACAATCTAAGGTTTATCATTAAAATAAAATAGGACATTCTAGAATCAATATTTTTTGTACTAAAAGTAAGTGGGGCTAGATATTTTTGATGTTATGGTAGCTTGTTTAAATTCTCTAGGGGAAGAATCCAGGCATGTAAATTGTCTCCTGAAAAGTAGAAAAGAAAATATGATGTAATGAAACTCCAAGTCCAAGATCCTTGGTATTTTGTGATTGTGCCAAATGAGAGCATTCCTAAGGTGCTGCTGCATGCTTAATGCTGAACATATCAATGATTAAAACACACTGTTTTATGTTCTCTTTGCAAACAGTTCAATGTGGGCATGCCTAGACTCTTTTTCTACTTAGCTAGTCTCACCATCAATATTTCATTTTCTATCTCACACATATCCAATATGTCCATTAATGTCTCTTCATTTCTCTTCAGAGAACTCCCCTTCACTTTCTGCTTAATTATATGTTCTTTTTATTTGGTTTGATTCTGACAGCAAGGCAGAATCTATTCTAGTACTGTTTTGATTTCTTTGCAAACCCAATTTCCAGAGGCAGGTCTCCCATCTCAGGCTCCTTAAATTGCTTTCATGTCCTTCGGGTTTGCAATAATTTCATGGTATTTTCACTAACTTGATTTAAGGAATTGCCACAATTCCAACATAATAAGAACTGCCATTTCTTTTTATTTGCTTTTTAATAAAATCTAGCCTTTCATGGCCAAAGTCATGTTTGAATCTCAGTCATAATTCATACCTAGAATCCTCTTGAGATCATACATGACCCTGATTCTCTAGTCTGAAGACAAGACAATTTATCAAAAGGGAAAATTTCCTGTTAGCTTCCCCAAAATGAATATGAATACAATTGCTGGTAACATTTCTAGTGGTGCCTATGCATGGCCACTAACAAGTTAAAACTAGAAATCCATGTAAGTGCTCTTTGTATTTATGCAGATTGACAGACTTGCAGGGAAAGAAAAAATGTTTCATCCAACAGTGCATGGATATTACAAGCTGCTTACGAATCTCTTGAAAATTTAAGTGTAGTTACATGACCACATTTAAATGTCAGTCTCTTGCATTGCAAAATGCCAACAGCAGCCAGAGTTGTCTCTGGGTATTTGCATATGATCTAGCAATGCATTCTTTTAGATTTAGACTTAATACTCATCTCCAAAGAGAAGCAAGGAGAGCCCTTATTAGATTTAGTGCCTAAAGGAGAAAGCCCCTTCAAATATTCTTTAAGAGGTAAGTAGAAGAGGGCAAATAACTAATGGCTTTTTAAAATGAAAATATAAAGCCGAGTAAGAATGGATGGCTATGTTAATGAAGTCAGAGCCAGGAAAATAAACATCAAACTGGCGGCCATATTTTAAGAATAGTTAAGAAAAATACATTAAAGAAAATTTCAGTGGATAAGAAGAATCACAATAAAGCATTGAATTCCTGATATGTAATGGGTATTTCATATATTTATTGCTTTAAAAGTCCATGAATATGTTTTTCTCTTAATTCAGAGATACATAGATATTTAATTTATGAACATTGTCTGACCTTGTCATTACTTGTTATGTTGCTAAGAACACTACGGGGCAAATTTGCTTCAATGTAAATATACTATTGAGTTCTAAGCAAGCCATTCATTGGAGACAATACTCTTTTGTTATTTCAGTTGCTAACATCACTAAAACTTAACTTGAATGCAAAAAGGGGAAAATAAAATACTATCCTTGCTGGGCCTTGTGGCATATTCCCATAACCCAGCTCTCAGGCCTCAGGAGTTGTGGAAAAGACTGCCATGGGATGGGAACCATGGTGGGGAACATGAGCCCTAGTACCAGCTAGGGCTACTTAGCAAGACCATGTCTCAAAACCAACAATCATAATATGAAAGATCGTGTTATCACTGGTTCTCGTTGATTTCCTGCCATGTCTACTGTCATCTGTCAATAAATTTCACCTTTCCAAAGGTGCACTATGAAGTAGCTGGTCAGCTAGCTCTCAGAGGTGAACTCAGCAATGTAGTCCTAATTGCTAATTACAACCTAAATAGAAACTCTTCCTCTTTTTGGAAAAAAATACAATGAAAAATAATGTGACATCTAAGACGTGGTAGAATATAATCACCCAAATTAAAAAAAAAAAATACTGTGTTCCCCAATGCTATGTGAACATTAACACTTTCATACCACCTCAAAAGACAAAATCTCAGTTAACATAAAGCATGTTGAGCATAAGCTCTCAAGTTTGTGCCATATTGAAGCTGCTTGAACTTAACTAATATATTATACTATTCCAAGTGTTTGAGAGTGAAGGAAAAGAAATATAAGGTGTGACTGTTTATATACATGGAAAATGATATTGTGATATTTATACACTTATGACTACTTATTTCTCACTGATGATTTAGAAAAGGAAAGGACTGGATCATAGTAAATGTAGGTTATCATCTATGAAAATAAAATGAGATTGAAATCACTTGAACACATTTTAGAGAACTGGGAAGCAGTGCAGGGAGAACACATGATGTGGAGATTATCATGGTGTTCTCTGGAGAGTGTAGGAGTGTGCATACTCACTCTGATACACACATCTGCACAGTAGTGCCTGCATTACACTCTGTCACAGACCATACCTAAATGTCAGTAGTTTAGAGTTGGTTTTATGTCATGTACACTTCTTTAATACTATTTCTTTGCTATATTATTATGATTATTTATTTATCTTATTTGTTTGTTTCTTGTTTGAGACAGGGTTTTTCTGTGTAACCATGCTGTCCTGGAACTTGATCTGTAGACCAGGCTGACCTCGAACCCACAGAGATCCACGTGCCTCTGCCTCCCCAGTGCTGGGATTAAAGGTGTGTGCCACCAACACTGGGTGCTATTACTTTTACTGGTGGCCCATTATTATTCCGTTTTCTACAGTAAAGATGTAACGGAATTCACAAATAGGGTTTGGTTTTGTTTCTGATGAGTCAAAATGTAGTTTTGATGAACTTTGCTCATGGATTATTGATTTCCACAATATGATCTTCGGTGTATTGCCTTTTATTTCATCGCTCTGCAAAATCACTGTCCCAGCTTTTACAGAGGATTAGAGGATATTTAGTGAGGAATGCTATATACCACTTGTTCATAACAAAGTGCCCTCTCACATTCAGAAAAAGCCACTCCAATATTCTTACTTTACATCAACACGAAAATAGTGACAACTGTACCTAGTGATTTTCTACTATTCTTCCCCCAAGGCCTGCTCTGTTCTTTCAGATCCTTCTGGAAATCCTTCATGCACCCCACTAATTGTCAATATTAATCGTGTTATTTTTGTGGCAGTGTTCTGGATTCCAGGCCATGTCCTATGGGTATATTTTAGCAGCCAATTATCAGCTTAATGTGCTTTGCTGGGTTAAAATAGAAGATAATTATTTTAGCTAGAGATAGTAGTTGTGATTTATAAACCTTTTACTTTGTCAAGCTAATTTTCTTTGGAGGCAGGTTTCAACAGCAATAATAAAAACATCAGTGAAAAGTAAAATATAAAATTCAGACGTTAAAACAAGTTACAAAAATTCACAATCAGAAAGTATCACTTCAGAACTTGATCACATTTCATGGACCACACAACTTTGAAATATTCTTTTCTAGTATTTATAATTCATTAATGTGCATGCATGTATGCAAGTGTGTGTGTATATCTGTGTGTTTGTGTAATATATGTGCAGGGGCATGTACATAAAGGTAAGAGGACACCTTTGTGGAGTTAGTTCTTTCACTTTTATTTGTTTTTTAGGAATTGAATTTTATTGTCTTTTAGAAATTGAATTTAGGTCATTATCTTTATTCATTGAACAATTTCATCAGCCCTTGGTCTGTATTTAAAAGTGCTTTTTATTAGTCCAATATGTATATATCTTGTCTTTAGCACAGAAAATAACTAAGTTTAGCTCAACAGTATTTATTTGATTCACACATGAAAGCAAGAAATATAATCAGTGGCTAAGGATTATTTTTTTTTAACCATCTATGGTGCAGTTGCTTTATTTGAAGGATTAAATCATTTTGGTGAGTGAGAAACTCCTATTACATTACTATAATTGGCAGGGAATGGATCTTTACCAGTAAGATTTTTTTTCAGAAGTAGGTTCAGCTACATAACATGAAGACTTTGCTACAAAATGAAACTACAAAAACTTCACAAGGGCTGGTGAGATGGTTCAATGTTTAAAGATATTGTCATGCAAGTATGAGGTCAAGAATTCATATTTAACAAATCTTCATAATTTTGGAGGTAAGAATAGGAACCCACCTGTAATTTCAACATGTGAAGAAGGGATTTGATCCCAAGAGAATGTTCGCTAGAGAGACTAGTCATGTAAAAGAGCTCTGGATTTGATTGAGAAGTCCCGCTTTAAGGAAGAGCAATCATTGATGATTCTTGGCATTAACCTCTAGCTTCCACATGCAAGTACACCCATATGCATACATATCCACACAAATGTGGGCCCACATGTACAACTATGCCAACTATGCACATGCAGAAACACACACACACATACACACACACACACACACACACACACACACACACACACACACACACGAAAAGAAAATGAAACAAAACAAAACAAAAGTCTCCTACTTGAGAAATGGAAGTCACATTGCCTATTTCCAAACACAATAACCTGGACACCTGAGCCTGAACCATTCTAATATATAATGTCTGAGACTTTATATGCAAAGTAGAAACTCAAATATAAGAATTAGGAAAT
Source organism: Peromyscus californicus insignis (assembly GCF_007827085.1). Taxonomy (NCBI): domain Eukaryota; kingdom Metazoa; phylum Chordata; class Mammalia; order Rodentia; family Cricetidae; genus Peromyscus; species Peromyscus californicus. The sequence goes on from NW_026294573.1 coordinate 96,472,976, forward strand.
TCAAAATGATGATGAAGAATGTTAAACTCATGTCTGGGGCACTTGGAGTAGTGGGTCCTATAAAACCAGTCCTATTTCTTCTTTTTAATTTTTTTCTTTTCATTGAAAATAGATTTTTAACTTCTATAATATTTCCTGATTATGGTTTCAGTCCCCTCTACTCTTCTAAGAACTCCTTTAAACTCCCCTCCCATCTGAGTCCACTCTCTTCCTGAAAGCAAAGAGGCTTCCAAGGGATAATAGTAAAATAAAGCAAGATAAAACAAAAACTAACATATTAGAATGTGACAAAACAAAACAAAAATGAATGGAGCCCAAGAAAATGCTTGGGAAACAGATAAAGACAAAGAAACCCATTCATTCACATATTCAGGAGTCCTGTAAAAGCACTAAACTAGAAGCCATAATACATACTCAAACTATCTCTAAGGCAAAAAGATAGTGTGTGCGTGTGTGTGTATTATAATGTTACATAATATATTATTATAATTATATATTATATATAAACATATATCATTCATAACATATAACATATATTACACTAATATATTAATAAAATAAGGTAAATTTTTTTTAACTTTTATTTTTCGTATACATTACATCTTGAACAGTTTCCCCTCCCTTCACTCCTCCAAATCCCTCTCCCACCTTCGTTCTCCCCCAGATCAATTCCTGTTCTGTAGCCCTTACTTAAAAAAAAAATCGAGCAGGTCTCCCAAGGATATTCACCAAACATGGCCTGACAGGATACAATAAGACTGAACACAAACCCTTACATCATGGCTGGGCATGGCAAGCCAGTAGAAGGAAAAGTGTCCTAAGTACAGGTAAAAGAGTCATAGACAACCCCATACCAGGTTTTGGGAGTTTCACAGAACACTAAGCTACCCAACCATAAGGTATAGGCAGACAACCTAGCTCAAACCCATACAGGGTCCGTGTTTGTTGCTTCAGTCTCTATGAGCCCCTATGAGTCCTGCTGAGTTGATTCTGTGGGCCATGTTCTCATTGTGTCCTCAACCCCTGTCCTTTCTTGCTTCTATAATCTGTTCTCCTCCTCTCTGTATCTGCTCCCATTGGTTGCTAGATGATGCCCCTCTGATGACAATTAGGCTAGGCACTGATCTATGGGTATAGAACAATATCATTAGTAATCATTCCATTGACTTTTTTCCCAGTCATATTTGGTTTTATCCTGGGTCTCTGAGCTGTCCTGCCTCTGGTTCCTAGCACTGTCAGGCATGGGCTTCCTTTTCTAGCATGGACCTCAAGTTGGACCGGTTATGGGTTGGGCACACCACAAGTTCTAAGCCACCATTGCCCCAATACATCTTCCAGGCAGGAAAGATTGTAGGTGGAAGATTTTGTGGCTGGGTTTATGTCCCAGTCCCAATGTTATGAGCCTTGCTTGATTATAGAAGATGGCCAGGTTGGGCTCTGTACCTTCCATTACTAGGAAACTTTGCTAAGGTCACTCTTGTAGATTTCAGGGAGTTTCTACTATACAAGGTTTCCATATCACTTCCCAAATGTTCCTTAATTACTTTTGTCTCTCTCATTACTCTTTCTCTCCTCTTTCCCAGTCCCACTAGATCCCTACAGTTCCCATACCACCTGCCCCCAGTCCACCTGCAAAAAATCTGTTTTATTCCTCTTCTATTTCTCTTTCCCAGGGAGATCTATTTGTCTTCCCTTATATCTTCCTTGTTACTTAGCCTCTCTGGGTCTATGGTTTTAGCAAATTGACCTTTACTTAACAGCTAATGTCTACTTACAAGGGAATACACACAATATTTGTCATTCTGGATCTGGGTTACCTCACTCAGGATGATCTTTTGTAGTTCCATCCATTTGTCTGCAAATTTCATGATGTCGTTGTTTTTAAAAGCTGAGTATTACTCCATTGTGTAAATGTACCACATTTTCTTTACCTAGTCTATAGTTGAGGAACATCTAGGTTGTCAGTTTCTAGCTATTATGAATAAAGCTGAAATGAACATGGTTGAACAAGTGTTCCTTCTGATAGGATGTAATGTCCTTTGGGTGTATGCTAAAGGATAGTAGAACTGAGTCTTGAGTTAAATCTAGTCCCAAATTTCTGAGGAACTGCCACATTTATTTCCACAGTGGCTGTACTAGTTTGCACTCCCACCAGCAAGGGAGGAATGCTCTCCTTGCTCCACATCCTCAGCAGCATAAGCTCTCACTTGTTTTTTTGATCTTAGCCATTCTGACAGATGTTAGGTAGACTCTCAGATTTGTTTTGATTTGCATTTCTCTGATGGCTAAGGATGTGAATGTTTCTTTAAGTGTTTCTCGCCATTTGGGATTACTCTGTAGAGAATTTTCTGTTTATATCTGTACCCCATTTTTAAACTGGATTATTTGGTTTGTTGATATCTAGTTTATTGAGCACTTTATATATTTTAGATATTAGCTGTCTGTTGGATGCAGGATTCTTGAAAATTAAAGGACAATACTCACCTTCACATAGAAAAACAAAAAATCCATGATAGCCAAAACAATCCTCTACAATAAAAGAACATCTAAGGTATCGCTATCCCTGATTTCAGGCTGTTCTATAGAGCTACAGTAATAAAAACAACATGGTATTGGCATAAAACCAGACAGTTTGATCAATGGAATTCAATTTAAGGCCCAGGTGTAAATCTATACACCTATGAACACCTGATTTTTAGTAAAGAAGCTAGAAATACACAATGGAAAACAAGAAAGCATCTTCAATAACTTGTGTTGCTTAACTGGATGTCAGCATGTAGAAGAATGCAAATTGACCCGTATTTATCATCTTGCACAAAACAAAAGTTCAAGTCAATCAAAGACCTCAACATAAAACCAGATCCACTAAACTTAATAAAAGTTAGTGGGAAATAGCTTTGAACGCATTGGCACAGGAGACTTCTTGAATAGATCACCCATAGCACAAACACTATGAACAACAACCAGTAAATGGAACCTCCTGAAACTGAGAAGCTTGGGCAAGGCAAATGACACCATCAATAGGACAAAAAGACAGCCTACAAGATAATTTAAAAAAAAAAAAAATGGAAAGCCCTGACAAAACAATTTGAAACAGGGAGCGTCCAAAGATGCCTTTGAGTTCTTCTCTTGGTCATCTACTGCTGGGCCTGGGGTTTATCCTAAGAGTAGCTTGTTTCCCCAGTGAGACTTCCTTGGAGAAAACTAAACTTTCCTTTTAAAATGGTGATTTCAAATATGTTGGGCTTATAGGGGCTCACAGAGAATGAAAGAGCAATCGCAGAGACTGAAGCAGCAATCACAGAGCCTGTATGGATCTGCACTGAATCCTCTGTACATACGTTTTGGTTGTTGGCTTGGTGTTTTTGGGAGAACTCCTGACAGTGGGAGTAGGGGTGTCTCTGACTCTTTTGTCTGATCATGGGTAGCTTTCCCTCCTACTGAGTTGCTTTGCCCAGCATCGATGTGAGGGTTTGAGCCTGATCTTATTGTACTTTGTTATACCGTGCTTGGTTGATGTCCCTGGGAAGCCTATCTTTTCTGGGGGAAGTAGGAGACATGGATCTGGAAAAGAGAGGAGGTGGAGGAGCTGGAAAGAGTGGAGGGAGGGGAAGCTGTGACTGGATATATTGTATGAGAAAAGGATAAATAATCGCTTCTGGGTTATGGATGTAGGAATGTGTCCACTTCTCTAAAGGTTCTAAGATCTCATCTGGTACAAAGCCATGTAAGGTCCTGTGCGTGCAGCTTTGGTCCTTGAACCTCTTGATTTAGAGGGCCTTGTTTTCTTGGTGTTATACATCCCCTCTAGCTTACACTCCTTCTGCCTCTTCTTCTGTAGTGATACCTGAGCCTTAGAGGAGGGATTTGATGGAGACATCCCATTAAGACTGAGTGTTCCAACATCTCTCACATTCTGCATCTCTGTGTATTGTCTGACTGTGGGTCTCTGTATTTGTTCTAATCTGTTGCAGGAGGAAGCTTCACTGAAGATGGCTAAGCAAGGCCCTAATCTGCAAGTATAGCAGAATGACCTTAGGAGTCATTTTATTGCTACCTTTTTTTTTTTTTAAAGCAGCAATAATATTCGGGTTTATCCTAGGTCACTGGATAAAGTCCTATTTGGTATTGGTGCATGGGGCTTGTGCCACCATTTCATTAGCATATCTTTCAGGCAGGACACATTTCAGATCAAAAGGTTTGTAGCTGGGTTAATATTTATGTTTCTGCTTTGATGACATGCAGAGTATCTTTATGTACCAAAGAAACTACCCTCTGTGGGTGAAGACCCTAAGAAGGCACCAGCTTGACTTTTTTATGTTCATTGAGTTATATAGATTTTGTCTTCAGCAGTGGGGCCTTGAAGTCAGTTTTTGGATAGCAACCTAGAAATAGTCTTGGCAACAGCCTGGGTTGTTTGTGGGTTCCTGTGGGAACTCTTCCACCAAAACAATCAATTGTATATGACCCAGTCCAAGGACTGGAATCTTCGTTTGGTGACAAGAGGTGGCTTTTGAGGATCTGTCTCCCCTATTATTTGGCAATTTCATTTACATTACCTTCATATATGTGTATTATTTTGGAAGCTTCTACTGTGTTAGACTTCCATACCACCCCTCAAGTAGTTACCAATTTTAGCTGTATCTCCCTATATCCCTCCCTCATTACCCTCTTCCCCCCAATCCCAATCCATCCTCTCCATTCCAGGCCCCCATTCACTTATAATTATTTCCATTTCCTATGGAGATCTGTTGACACTAGTCCCTTACTCTATACCTAACCTCTGTGGTCATAGCTTCTATATTGCTTATCATTGACTAAACAGTTAATACAACATAAAAGTGAAATACATACAATATTTCTCTTTCTGGTTCTGGGTTACCTCACTCAGGTTGAATTTTTTTTCTAGTTTCATCCATTTACCTGCAAATTTCACCATGACATTTTTTTAAGTTTGAGGAATACTCCATTGTGTAAATATACCATATTTTCTTTTTGTATTTTTCTGGGCATCTAAACTGTTTCCAATTTCTGGCTATTGTGAGTAAAGAAACAATGGATATAGTTGATCAAGTGTCTCTGTGGTAGGAAGAAATGTCCTTTGTGTATCTTTCCAAAAGTGATACAGCTGGACTTTGAGAAAGACCAATTCACATCTTCATGAGGAACCACCACACTGATTACTATAATTCTGTACAAGTTTGCACTTGCACCAGCAATGGATGAGTGATCTCCTTACTTCACATCCTCACTAGTGTAAGCTGTTGCTTATTTTATTGATCTTAATCATTCAGACAGGTATAAGATGAAATCTCAAAGTAGTTTCTACTTTAATTTCCTCATGATTAAGAAAGTTGAACATTTCTATGTGTTTCTCAGCCATTTGAATTTCCTCTTTTGAGAATCTGTTTATATTTGTACTCTATTTGTTAATAGAGTTACTATTTTCTTTATATCTAGATATTTGTTCCTTTAATGTTTTAGATATTACCCATGTCCTGGATGTATAGTTGGTAAAAATCTTTTCCCATTATGTAGGCTGCCTCATTCAGAAGGACCATCAGATGACGATTTTTGCCATGCAGTTGCTTTACAGTTTTATAAAGTCCCATTTGTTAATTGTTGATCTTAGTGCCTGTCCTAATAGTGTTCTGGTCAGAAAGGCTCTTCCTGTGCCAATGAGTTCAATGCTATTCCCTATTTTGTCTTCTATCAGATTCAGTATATTTGGTTTAATGTTAAGGTTTTGAACCATTTGGAGTTGAGTTTTGTGCAGGGTGATAAGTATGGATCTATTTGAATTCTTTTACATGTAGCCATCTAGTATTATTAGCACATTTGTTGAACATGCTGTCTTTATTCCAGCATGTATTTCTGGTTTCTTTATCAAAAATCAGGTATCCATAGGTATGTATATTTATGTATATATCTTTAATTCAATTCCATTGGTTACTGTATTTGTTTTTGTGCTAATATCATACTGTGTTTTTCTTACTGTAATTCTGTAGTGAAATTTGAGGTCTGTGGTGGTGATATCTCTAGCTGTTCCCATATTATTCAGGATTGTTTTAGCTTTCCTAGTTGTGTTTGTTTCCACATGAAGCTGAAATTTATCCTTTCAAAATCTAAGAAAAATCCATGAACAAGGGAGATCTTTCCTTATGATATAATTTTCTTATTTCAGTGCCTTAAAGTTTTTACCCTGAAACATTTTCACTTGCATGGTTCCAGTTGCCCTAAGTTTTTTGTTTGTTTATTTTTTGTTTAACTTGAGACTATTATGAATGTTTTGTTTCCCTGATTTCTTTCTCAGTCCATTTGTCATTTGTATATAGGAAGGTTACAAATTTTGTGAATTAATTTTGTATACTGCTGCTAGGCTTACAGTGTTTATTATCTGTAGGAGTGTCCTGGTGGAGTATTTGGGTCACTTGTGTATACTATCATGTCATCTGAAAATAAAAATACTTTGACTTCTTCCCTTCATATTTGTGTTCTTATGATCTCTTCCAGATGTCTTATCATTTCAGCTAAGAGTTAAGGTACTATATTGAACAGATATAGAGAAAGTGGACAACCTTAACTTGTTCATAATTTTAGTGGAATATCTTTGAGTTTCTCTCCATTTAAATTGATATTGTCTATGGTTTTACTATGAATTTCCTTTATTATGTGGAGGTATTTTGCTTGTATTACTAATCTCCCCAGGACTTTTATCACAAAGGGGTGTTGGAAATTGTCAAAGGCCTTTTCTGTCATTGACAAAAATCTAATAAGATAACCATTTGTCAGATAGGATGCAGTGTGTTATTTCAATTTTCTTGTAACTTTTGATAATTGCTTTGTGTCTGATTACAAGATCAGTTTTGAATTCATGGGGTGCTGAGAATATGTTAAATTCTTTTCTGTTTGGGTGAAATGTTCTGTAAATATTTTTTAATTCCATGTTGTTAATGCCATCTGTTAGCTACTAAGTGTATTTTTCTGTCTGGATGACCAATGCATTGTTAAGAGTTGGGTCCTGATGTCTCCCACTACGAGTATATGAGGGTCAATATGTGATATAAATTATAGTAGTTTTACATTTTGGAACTTTGGTGCCCTTTTGTGCAGAGCACCAAATAAAGTGGACCAGAAAAGAAATCCAACTTAGCACATAATAATCAAAATACTAAACATACAGAACAAGAAAAGAGTATTAAAAGCTGCAGAGGAAAAAGACCACGTAACATCTACAGGTAGTCCTATTAGAGTAACAGTTGACTTCACTATGTAGACTCTAAAACCCAGAAGGGACACCTGGGCAGAAGTTCAAACTCAAAAAAGAACATATTACAGCCCAAACTACTATACTAGCAAAACTTTAGATCAGAATAGATGGAAAAAATAAGACAATGATAAACCAATTTAAGCAATATCTATAAATCCAGCCCTACAGAAAGTGTTAGAAGAAAAAATTCAGTCTAAAGAGGATAACCACATAACCATACCAAGAAAATCATAAGGAATAAATCATTCAAAACCAGCAATGAGAAGACGCAAAACACACACACACACACACACACACACACACACACACACACACACACACACACCACTACCACCACCATCACCACCACCACCACCACAACAACAACAACAAAATAAAAAGGAAACAATATTGCTTACTGATAATGCTGAACATCAGCTGTCTCAATTCTCCAATGAAAAGGTACTGAATAACAGAGTGGATGTTAAAACATTGTCTATCCTTCTGCGACTAAGAAACACACCTCAACATTGAGGGTAGACATTACCTCGGGGTAAAAGGAAAGGTTGTGTCAAGCAAATGGACCTAAGAAGCAAGCTTGTGTTCCATCTTAATATGTGACAAAATAGACTTCAAACCAAAACTAATCAGAACAGACAGGAAGGACACTATATACTCATCAAAGGAAATATCAACCAAGAGGACATTGCAATTCTTAACAGCTATGTACCAAACTGGGCATTTCAATTATTCCAGACATAATTAGATACATTTGTTAAGATTCAGGGTTCTGATACATTAGGAGAATCACAATGCTTTTCATATGTTGCCAATTTTGTATTTTGAAGATGAGGGGATCTATATATTTCCCTAAAATAAGCCCACTTGAGCACTGAGATGCAGATTTATAAGTGGGCCTGGAAATTTAATATGCAACTAGCTATTGAAATAGGAGCAATGAAGCATATACAAGTGATTGACAGATTTAATGAAATACAATGGTATTCTGTTCAAGCAAACAGTTGATAAAATACACAATGGAAAAATATTGAAAGTTTATTTTGGAAAACAAAAAAGGTAGAACTTTACCTTATACCACACTCAAAAATCAACTTAATATTTATTAAAACTTAGACCTGAAAATGTAAAACTCTTGGAGGGGAATACAGGAGGATGATTTCTTAACATCCATTTAGACAGGGAATGAATTCTTGGGTGTGCCACCAAAAGCAAAGAACAGGCAAATGTTATGTCACAGGTAAGAGGCATCCTTTCTAGGGAGGTTATGCAGAGTCTCATGGACACTAAAAAACTTTGTGAAGAAGAGAGACTTCATATAAAATCTACTTTAAAAAACCAACAAAGAGTCAAGAACTTGAATATGATGGCTGTACATGTTTCCTTCCTTTTAGGAGTTTCAGTTTCTAACCACATGCCCAGCTCATCAATATCCATAATTAAATAATGCATTTTCCAAATTTCAATCATAAATCTGTGACTATTTTAAAAAAGAAAACATATTTGATTCAGCAAAATATTTTGTTGAATAAACAAGAAAAAAGCAATATTATGCCAAGTTCAAAAAGCAAGTTAGAATAGATTACAAAAAGATTTAAATTTATTTGGAAGAATATTCAAAACTCAAAAATTATCCATTAAAGAAAAAATTATAGTTTGATTTTATTGACTAATACAAATTTTAAGTATCTTGTAAGATCTGAAGTACAGGAATATATTTATATTTTCAAAGACCAAATATCATTAAAGTAAACTGAGAATCTATAAATTTCTAATGAACTGAATGTATGGCTTCCCAAAGAAGAAACATATATGACCAATACATGTGTGTTATCTTCATAAGATCTGGGTACCAAAAAACTTCAAACCAAGGGGATTCTAGAGCATACTAACTTAAGTGTAAAAGCAGACACAAGTCAACCCAACATTACAGATATAAAGAGGTAAATGAAAATATTTGGAATTGTTTTTAGGGAATAATGATACCCTTTCATCTGTAAACCTGGAGGGCAACCTGAGTATCTCTTGCAAGTCCTGACCGTACAATGGAGAACTCACTATGTGTGAAAAGGAGATTTTGTGACAAAGGAGACCAGGTCCCTCTCTTCTACCATGATTTTGAGGAGGGAAGAAAATGAAGGAAAACCCAGAGAAAAGAATGAAAATGCCACTGCCCATGACAACCATATGCATGGTTGTAAATTAAATTGTAACTACAACATGTAGAAACATAGGCAGACTTATCCATAGAGAGATGTTTTTAATGGATATCCTCATCTGATGTTAAAATTCATTCATTTCAAAATTAGAGCTGCCTGGCAACTTCATGGACATGAAGATAATCAAGAGAATGGGATGTTACACTCTTCCACAGTGATGATATTGAACAGATCTTCATGGTAGTCCTGGAATATAATCATACAAGAGCAACATCAAATGTCACGCAGAAGCCCAATATGGCAATTGTATCAGATGAAATGAATATCAATATGCACATGCTGGGAACTCAACTATCTAAAATTGATAATATATTACATTGATAACTATATTTATAGATAAACAAAGATCTGTAAACAGAACCATCTCTACATCTCTATCATTTCTTGGTTTGACCTTGTATTGGGAACCATTAGCTGGGGTTAGTCTCCTTATTTCCACTGTCTGGCTTCACATTCATTTGCAGTAACTATCTATTGGTATTTGTCATGCTAAACAAAACACTAAATTCAAATTTCAGGAGAACCAGGCAGACCATAATAAGATGTAAGGGAGATATTTTCTAACAGTGGAAAATATTTAAAACCAAAAGTGAGCTGTTTGGAAAGCTGAATTACTCTGCAATATCTAGCATGTTTACTGAGAAGCCCCAGGAAAACTCAAGGGAAATGTGCTTGAGATGCTAGAGGTTAAACCTGGATCAATAATTCTGTGATCCTACATACATCATTTAACTTTTAAATGTGTTCTGTATGAGCCTGAATCTTTCTATAAATAGTCACGACCCTATTTCCTTCTCTAATCAACAATAACACTTTATAGTGTTCCCATGCTGTTAATTTAGGTTCATTTAGCCCAAGGCTAAACTGCATCATTTCCTTAGCTGTTAACCAAATCCTTTCTTTAGAAACTTTGAAACTGTTTTTCTCTGATTCACCATAAAATTACCATGTGGTAATGATGGGAATTATTTCTTTTTTATGCTCAATAACAACAACAACAACAACAACAACAAAAACCATAAAAGTTAGTATTTTGAGATCCATAACATTAATTCATGAAGTGATTCATCACCTAAAGATTTGCTACATTTTTAGCCTGAGGAAAAAACTGGTGCATAGTTTTCATAGTCTATACTAGTGGCTCTCAACCTTCCTAATGCTGTGACCCTTTAGTACAGTTTTCATGTTGTGGTAACCCCTGATCATAAAATTATTTTATTGCTACTTCATTACTAGAATTTTGATACTGTTATGAATTATAATGTGAATATATGATATGCAGAATGTCTGATATGTGACCCCTGTGAAAAGGTCATCCAACTGCCCAAATGGGTCACAATCCACAGGTTGACAACCACTGGTCCATAAGAAACATCACAACCTTTTAACTCTACATGTTAAAAAACTAAAACACAAGTATTTTTATTTTATTTTGAGTTATACTCCAGATTAAAAGAAATATTTCTGTTTGAGGGTTTTTAAAAGAGAAGCTGTGAACAATTATTAAGAGAGAAACATGACAGAAATTACAGGTGTTGAAACTGCATACACTGGCCGGGCGGTGGTGGTGCACGCCTTTAATCTCAGCACTTGGGAGGCAGAGCCAGGTGAATCTCTGTGAGTTCGAGGCCAGCCTGGTCTACAGAGCAAGATCCAGGACAGCACCAAAGCTACACAGACACACACACACACACACACACACACACACACACACACACACACACACACAAAGAAACTGCAAACACACACTGCACACACACTGCAGTATTAGTTGTTTATCCCAAAGAAATAAGTACCAACTGTTTGAACAGCAAATTTAGACCAAGTTTCAGTGCTAACCTATACCAAATTGGGTAATGTACATAAATATTATTCCAGCTATGGAAGCTGTAAATGGAAGTTAGGCTTTCTTAGTAGCCAGTAGGTCTCTTTGGAGAAAGACCTACTGATACTCAAAAGACTACAATTCTTCCACTCAATTTATTTACTAATAAGTGACTTTTGAACAGCTGTTAGAATAGACTTAAAATATATGATGCAAAATACTGAGACATGTACAGAATCATTGATTGTATCCATTTTCCTCGTTATCAGTAATTATTCCTCCCTATTTTTAAAGGAAATTCCCCAAGTTACATGAGTTATTACTCCATAATTTGATAAAGATATATATTGAAAAATTTTTGAGTACTCCTCCTCCTCAACTTGCTATTTAAAGAATTGGCACTGCATGAAAACACTACACAGATGTAAAACTTGAACATAATTTGGGGATGTTTATGCACCTTAGTTTTGTAACTCTCTTGAGGCAAACATTTTTTTGTTTGTTTGTAGCTCATAAACCTTGTAAAACTTAACTGCATAAACTCAGAGTAATGGCTTTAGATTCTTCCTATCTCTTGTGAAATTGAGTCCTCTTGACGCAAAACTAATGGTCCTCGTCCTCATAGCCATCTTTCTGTGCCTCATTTTCCAAAATTGGTCAGCTCCTCTTGGACTCAACTTTTGCCACTCTCCACCCTTCATCTAGTTTGAAATACCATTACAGAATGACTGTCACTTCCTCTGAAACAGCTAAACTCCCCTAACTTGAAACAGCAAAGCTCAGTGATAAATTACTTAGCCATTAAACCTCTATCTTAGGAGTCAAATGTATTTGATGTATAACTATTTTGTGTACCCTTGTATTTGGAAAAAATACATCTGAACTCAAACAATGTTAAATCAAATCAAATGAGAAACAGTTGCACAAATAGATGAATGCCGAATGAAATATGCTGTCCTCACAGTGCAAAACAAAATGTATAGAAAACCCAACCAATTATTTCTATATATGTACAAGCTGGTAGTGTTGGTGTTAACTGAAAATCTAAATATATAGACACCAAGGGGATCCTTCTGTGAAGAGTTAGAAAACACTACTGATTGGAAGCAGATAGCCTCATAGCTATACTGCCATTATGAATGGTATCCTACTTTTTTTTCCTTTTTTTAAATCTTTTTTTATTTTATCTTTTTTTATTTTATAATTTAATTCAATTTTACATATCAGCCACGGATTCCCATGTTCTCCCCCCCTCCCGCCCACCCTCCCCCCCAGCCCACCCCCATTCCCATCTCCTCCAGGGCAAAGACTCCCCTGAGGATTGAGTTCAACCCAATAGATTTGAGAACCATTCTGTTATTGATGCCTCTAAGAACAACATTCACAAATTGGAGCATCCATGATAGCAATTGCTTAGGAACGTAACATTATACTCTGCATAGTGAGATGACAAATGAGCACTAGCTTCTTGTTTTTCAGGTTTGCTGGTTTCTAAATTATATAGGTTGGTTCAATCACTCGAGAAGTTTGAGTTAACTTATGCTGTCTTTAAATTGCACTTGAACTTTGTGAATGCTTTTATGTCCCTCTGCTTCTGTCCAGATCCCTGCAGAAGACATCATTCAATGTCTCTAGCCTTAAACTAAATGTGTAGATTTAGAAAAATTGCCTTCATTAAAGAATATTACATAAAACTATGATGGAGAATAGATTGTTTTTCAAGTTTCTTTGATTTTTGTGTGGAAGTGATTACCTATGATTTTAGTTTTTCCAGGTGCTTGTTACTTCACTAATCAACTATGTCTAAGTTATTATCTCTATTGGTAGCTTGTCTAAATATTCTCCATATTTCAGTATTTAATGGATTAAATGTGTCTTTGAATTGTGTTTCATTACTAACTGAAATAGTTTATAATTATATTGTAAAATAGAACATACAGGGATAAAAATTCCAGGATTTAATTCTGCACATAAACACAAACTCCACATACATACACATACAAGCACACAAACACTGCAGTATCATCTATTTTCCCAAGAGAAACAAATAAAAACTACTCAAACAGCAAACTTTAGATGAGGTTTCAGTGTCATCATATATAAAATTAAATTGTTTTAATTAATATTAATAATATTATAATTTATCCAGTGATCAATTACAAAATTGAAACAATATATTCAGAATAGGAGCTAGTTTTGCAATAGGCAGTGTTTATTATTGTCATTGCCTTTTATTATTCATGCTATTTATTTATCTTAACATGCAACTTCTAAAGGTTAGATGTTAAATTTTTTGATTTTTATCAAATGTCTTCCAGTCAAATGAATCCATAGTATGTTTAGTGCTAAACATAAATTATAATCCTAAAAATGCAAGGTGACATAAATTATTATAAAATATTGAACTGAAATTAATTACATATTTTTCTGCCCATCATTTCCATTTCATTGCTGTACTATATTTTTGCCAATACGTCAACAATCTTTAACAAAGATTGCATTGTTTTTAACCACTGAAAGAGCAGGAAGAACCATAGTATCTTAAGCTTTGAGATCTCTTTCTCTCTCTCTCTCTCTCTCTCTCTCTCTCTCTCTCTCTCTCTCTCTCTCTCTCTCTCACACACACACACACACACACACACACACACACACACACACACACACGGTCTGTTTACTCTGAGAAACTGCATTTTACCTCTCCAAATTTAGAACTGTCTCAAGAAGGACAGTCATGAGGGCTTTGATAGGGAAGCCATTTCAGACCACAATTGGGGAAGCCATGTCATTTCACATTCCCACAGAACTATATTAAACCCATCAACAACTTCAAAGAAGCAAGTTTAAGAAGTCTGTGTTCAGAGATCATGAAAGCAAAGGTTTGTGTAGCTCCAGGTGACTCCGTGTTCTGAGTTCCTGATATTTGATTTTCTGGTTCTAGAATTTTGTGATGTCCAGCAATGTTTATTTCCTAACATTCTGAGAGATTGCTCAAAGCTTTCTTTTAATAATCTAAGATATTTTGAATTTATATTAGTATTACCAAATTTCATATGGCAAAGGTATGACTAAACTTCTACAATACAACAAAAAATATTTTCACTGATCAAAAATTTACAAATGTAAAATTTAAAAGAATTTTAAGTTTATTAAGTTATTGAAAAATTTGTACAGATGATATCTATTTTATTTCACTGAAATTCTATAAATGATTCACACTGAATATTGGAGATAAAACAGTATTTACCGAAAAAGAGTGGTTGCCTTTACTCTCTGGGAAATAGGGTAAAATATGAGACAAATATTCAAATTACAATGAAATGATTTTTTCTCTTCTGCCAGCTTCCAAGCTTATGGAAGAATAAAATATGAAGGCAATTTTACCAGGTGAATTGGGAGAATTACGGGCTTCATATGTCCCAGTAGAAATTAATGCTAATAGTATCTTTTGCTTCCCTTTCCTTCAGGTTCCTTTTCTTTTCTGGCAGTATTATTAGAAGAAATGATTTTTTTTTTGGAGCATCTAGTCAAAAAGAAAACTATTTTAAATAAATGTCAGTGTCGAAGGAGTAGACCAGGATAAAGAAAATACAACTGGAGAAGCGTCCTCAGTGTCTATCTAAAGGCTTGTAGCACACAGATTCTGGATACAAGGAGAACTCTGCCACTTCTTCAAAACTGGAATCAGTGGGAGACCAACTGGGTTATCAGCAGTGCGAGGTTCTGAGCCTAGTAGAGCCTATTCTGCAGATGAATGAGTAGTTAAGGTGATGCCATGTCCAGGAAACATTGAGGAAAATTTTCTTAAATTAATTATTTAAAGATGATACATTGTATGAATAACCTTTACTCTATAGGCTCATGACTAGCATTGCATATATGTCTGAAAAGTGGGAAAATGTAATCAATATGAATTAGTAGTAACAAGTCTCCTTTTTTTGTGGGGAATGGGTAGGGAATAAAATCATTGCAAATGGCAGCAAAGGCATTCTATTTTCACCTTAACCTTAATACTCACAGCACTCCTATATACCCATTCAGGGTTTTCCATCACTGTAATCACTAGCTCCTTCTACATGGCTAAAGCCCAAGGATCTCTAGGAAAAATGACTGGCCCTCAAACTGCTAAAGCCATGGAATTTTTCAACATACACAGGCACAGAAGCTGATATTGAAGATTGGAACTTTTATTCTATTTTATCATTTGACTCTGCACCACAGGAAGCACTCCCCAGGTCTCTACACCTTCTATTACTGAGTGCTCTATGCTTTCTCATTTAGGAGCTTAATAAACTGACTTCGGTTAAACATGATGTCAAAAACAAGATGTTTTCCAGGCATTTATTTATATGTTAAAGTCATAACTGTAAGACAACTATGATTTCATTAAAGAAAGGAGAAGAAAAATAATATTGGGAAATAAACTAGATTTCCTTTGTTTTTTCATTCACAACATTTTTTCTTTATTTCATTTTACATACTTACCACAGTTTCTCCTCCCTCCTCTCTTTCTGTTCCCTCCTTCTCCCCACCCACTCCTCCTCTCTCCATTCAGATGCTGTTTAAGGTCTCCCTTTGGAATCCACAAAGCATGGCATATCAAGTTGCAGCAGGACCAATCTCCTCCCCCCTGCATCAAGGCATGGCAGCATTATTCATAATAGCCAGAACCTGGAAACAACCTAGATGCTCCTCAACTGAAGAATGAATAAAGAAAATGTGTTACATATACACAAATGAGGTACATTTACTACTACTCAGCAGTAAAAAAAACAATGATATTATGAAATTTGCAGACAAATGGATGGAATAAGCTAGATTTCCATTCATCAAATTGTAATACTTACAAGGAGACTTTGCACATTTGAACTACAGGGTCTGATCTACTCTCAACCACCACACTTAGTATGTGTTGATCTTGATCTGAGAATTTTTTGTTTTTATAAAGGACCTTGAACTCACAATAATTTCTTACTTTCTGGAGAAATAAAGTCCCTTTTAATCTAATCCTCTTGGTGTGACTTCATATGGAAGTAATTTACATACCTACATTTACTTTTTTTAAAGAACCATTTTTGCTTGAGGGTATTATGGTTTTGTTCCACTTAAAAGATTTTTTTTTTAATTCTTAAAATAACATCACTTTGTACTGCTTTGTACGTAGTAAGTCTAGACAAAAGAGAAAATGAGAAGTCATTTTCACCATGAATAAGTAGCATTTTCCTCATATTCTCCTTTGTATCTAGGTACCAAATACTGGAAGTATTGTACACATTTGTTGACATTTCTGACTTGATGGTTTGAGGTTTTCATTTATTTAGATCAATAGTATTTTAGAATTTTTCTTCTTTTTGTATTTTATTTTTTTATTAAAGTTTTTAAATAAATTTATATAAATATATTTATTTAAATAAATAAATGTAAATAAATTATAAATTAAAATAAATATTTTTATTGTGTTCCAATTTTTATACTTTGGTCATATTCTCTGTTATCCCTTAACTCCTTCCAGATTCACTTCTAATCCATATCCAACCAATTTTTTGTCCTAAGTTTTTTGTTTGTTTGTTTGGATTTTGTTTTTTTTTCTTAAGACATTTTCTGTTCATTTTACATACCAACCAGATTCCCCTGTCCTCCTTCCTCCCACCCTCCAGACCTCCCCCCAAACCACACCCTCATTCCCACCTCCGCTGCAGCAAGGTCTCCCATGAGGAGTCAGCAGAGCCTGGTACACTCAGTTGAGGCAGGTACAAGCCCCTCCTCCCTGCACCAAAGCTGCACAAAGTGTCCCACCATAGGCGCTAGGCTCCAAAAAGTCAGGTCATGCACTAGGCATGGGTCCCATTTCCACTGCCTGGGGGCCTCCTAAACAGTTCAAGCTAAAGTTTTTTAAACCCGTCAGTTAAAATACTGTTGTCTATATACTCCTTTGTTTTTGCCATATCCTGAAGCATGTTCTATTATCAGGGACTATGCCTTTAAAGAAAACTAACTCTCCCTCTCCTAGCAACTGTTAAACGCCATTGACTACCGAGGGGTGAGAAATAATCACTACCTCTCCCTTCTATGATGGGATTTTGTTTAGTTTGATCTTGCACAGTTCTTGGGCATGCTGTCAAAATAATTGTGTCTTTATATGAGCAACTTTGCTGTTAAGTCCAGAAGTCAGTCTTTGCAGACAAAAGGACAGAGATACCACAGAGTAACCAACCATTTTCTGATCGGAATTAAGGCTACTTCTAGAAAATGGAACCCTTATCTGGAACCACTATATAAGCTGTAGCTCAATTCACCCTAGGGTGTAGAAGATTACAGTGCACACACACAATTCTCATGTGTGTATCTGCTTATTTAAGGAACTATTACTTTTCTTATTATGGACTAAACTGGAGCCACATACTTTTTCCCTGATGCTTTTTTTTTTTTTTAATTCGAAAGACTTGTTTTCACTGAAGATATATTTTATTTTTAGTTACGTGTACATACATGTCTGTAGGTGTGCAGGTATGTTCATATGTGTGTGGATGTCCTCAGAAACCAGAAGATGGTGTCATATCTCATGAAACTGGTTTTATAAGCAGTAAATCAAGTCATTTGTAAGACAGTAAATGCTCTTAAATGCTGAGTTATCTCTCCAGCCTAGAATTCACAAATTTTTAATTCACTCTGTGGAAGCTACATGAACGATGATAGAAAGATGAGAGAAAGGAAAGCAAAATCACTTGACAGTGTAGCCAAAGTACAACCAATTTGGAGATTTCAGTGTCTCTAGAGAAACAGTCTTAGCCAAAAGGTTAAATTTCTAGATACATTCTTGTCAGCCTTAAAATTGTATTAGATGATTTCTTCTGATTAGAACTCAGAGACTATTCTATGATGTATTTTATGTAAACAAAAGCAACTGAGAAGCTTTTATCCCCACCTTGCTGTTATTGAGAAGTAAACTGCTCCTAATCAAGCAAGAAATGCAAGGTGTGTAAGACTGAAAACCAATGAGCCTGCATATGTTATTTCGCAGCTAATGTCCAGATCATGTGGGATTTTGCTTCACTGTGTGGTGAGAGAGAAAATTAAAGAACTTTTAGAAGGAGACTCAACCAAGATTGGTCTATGTTACAAGTTCAGGAGGTTACATCAACCAGACATCTGCTGGTGGTTGATGGATTTTGATTTTTAATGAATGACTATTAGAATGAACTGTACCTTTTAGTGATTTTCCAAGTAATTATTATCTTATATTTCATTATTTTATAGATTAATAAGCAACTTTCAAGAATGTGTCTAATAGATTTCATTCTTAGAAGGTATGTGTTGGTGCAGAAGTGCAGGGTTTGCATCTCATGATATTTTTAAATCACTTCAAAAGTATGCTGCTGAGGTTAAATACAAGTTTAGATGATTTTAGTTAGTGCTGACTTATTGCCCTCTAATGTTACAATAGATGTTGCTTTTGATGTCAACAGATTTTTATTCCTTTGAAGAAAAGATTTTGAGGTGCTTTTGTTATAGATATGTATATTCTTTCTGGAAGACTATAATATTGCATTTTTACCTAAACCTTAAAAACACTTACCAAGATGTTTATTGAATACTGCAATTTTACTTCTGTGGAATAACAAAAAACAAAAAACAAAAAAACAAAAACCTGACACATTATGTGACATGAAAGTGTTTCATTAAAAGTAAAATAGATATCTGTATGTTCACAGCTGTTTGTACTTATGGACCCCCAAGTGGCCTCCTTTTATGAGAACAACTCCTTGTCTTTCTCATAGGAATTTTCTCCCACAAGAGACTGAACTAAATTTTGTTTTTATTTTTTCCTGTTTGTTTTTTTCCTTTAGAATTCAATCATGTTTATGTGAATCTCTTAATCTTAAAATTTCAAAGTATACAGTCTTAATCTTTTAAAATTTACCATATGGTGTCAGCATATTCTCTGTCTGTGAATTATGTGGCCTTCTAGTTTGTACTGTTTACCCATATTCAATTTTTATTATATTTCATTTAATTAATGTTTTATTTTTTATTTTTGTTTTAATAGCCGTTGGGATCTTCCTCTACTCTATTATCCCAGCAGTTTAGTATGAGTATTCTGTGATATATTTCATGATGATTCTATCAAATGTCATCTCTAACATACTGAACTAACATTGATATACTAGTGTTTGCTGATATGTACGTTGCAAATAGTACTACAGCAGGATTGCACCAAATTACTTACTACCCAACAACGTTCTTGTTCTGTTACCATCCTACTGATGTCAAACCTTTAAATTATCACCCCAATGTTTCTGAATTGATATCAGATTTTTAATTTACATCTCTCTGCTTAGAAAATTGAACTTTAAAAAAATTATTAGGCCCTCATATCTTCATCTTCAAAAATGTGTATATAATTATATATCCTACTCTAATTTAGTTCTATAAGTTTACTATTTAATTGTCTTTTTATTTTCAGTTAAAATATCTTTATCTTTTGTGTCACATACAAATTTTTACTAATTTCCAAATAATTAGAAAAATAATAACTTGTGCATTCTGTTGGTTTTTAATGTAATAATTTTGTAGATAAATATTTTTTTCAAAGCCTTGTTGGGAAATTCTTAATGTCTGTGTAAGATCAGTTTTCATCAGTATATTTTATATGCTGCAGAAAAATGGTTTGTATCTTTGTTGTGGAATATTCCTTTACCCTGTGTGAAGATGTGTCACTATGATTGGTTAATAAAAGCTAAATGGTCATAGCTAGGCAGGCGTTTTAAGCAGGATTTCAAGACAGAGAGAGCTCTGGGAAGAAGAAAGGCAGTATCACCAGCCAGATTTAAAGGGAGCAAGACATGCTGGAGGAGAGGTAAAAGCCATGAGTCACACGGCAGCACACAGATGAATAGAAATTGGTTGATTTAAGTTATAAGAGCTACTGGGACAAGCCCAAACTATAGCCCAAGTTTTCATAATTAATCAGTCTTTGCCTCATGATTTGTGGGCTGGTGGACCAAAAAAAAGTCTGTTACATACTTTCTTAGCAGTTATATATTCATTCAGTAGAACGAAGAATTAACTAAGTTTTAACATTTTTACTTATAGTTAATGCCTGCAGCTTCCTGAGAGAGGTGCCTTTATATTGCACTAGTGAGATGACAGGTTTCTCTCCTTTTTCAAGCTTGTGCTCAATAGTTAGTAACATCTGGTAATATCAATCACATGAGATATTATAATCAGATTATTTTCCTGGTAAGCTGAAGAATATTGTTGGTGATGCACTTTTTATTTCAATGGTATCAGTTTCTCAATGAAACTAATCATTTAAATTTGTTTTAGAATATTGAGACCAATGAACAGTCATCTACATTTTTACAATCTGTTCTTATAGAATTGTTTAGTGAATGCTGAGTATTATTATGTAGTTTATTCATTGCTTAGTAGGATATATAATATTTATGATAAATAAGATATTGGTGTGATATGTCTCCCATTATGTTTTAATATTTGTTTACATCAAGTCACCAGGAATAATTTTATAAGCAAACAGTGTGCTAATGGGATTTTTCTATATTACTCTCAACCTGAGAGTTCTGCGTCCTAAATATTGGGAGAAGGAACAAATGCCCAGAGTAATTTTACTTAAGATTAAAGATTGTTAGTCATGAAAGCTTATCAGCTTTCCATACACAGCGCTAACACCCAGCAAGGTTTCCAAAAAATCAAATAGATTGTAAAACCAGTCTCATTCCATTGGACCACATGGACTTTAATAGCCATAAACATATAGTTGTGTCTTAATTTCAAGGAAGAGATTACTTATTTGGTATGTGCATCCTTGCTCTTGAGAAAAGTCTCTATTAATGTCAGTTCTA
Organism: Peromyscus californicus insignis; assembly: GCF_007827085.1. Lineage (NCBI taxonomy): Eukaryota > Metazoa > Chordata > Mammalia > Rodentia > Cricetidae > Peromyscus > Peromyscus californicus. Next base: position 96,494,147 of record NW_026294573.1, read on the forward strand.
CTCTCGGACTCAGGAGTTAATATAAAAATACATCCAATTCTCTATATTCATAGAAAACACCAGAAAATTTAACATCAACTATTTTAAAGAGAACAAAAACTCTTCGTTTCATAGAAACACACTCAATTTGTCAAATACTGTATGGAAAATTAGTTTTAATGACAAATATATTTCAAATAAATAAAACTACGTAAATTGTAGTTTTTATTACTTCTTAAATAAAAAGATAACTTCATGTTTGCAACTTCTTAGTAAATACATTTTTTAAATCATGACTGAAATTCAACTTTAAATTATATTTTATTTAGAATTACAAAATATTAGAAATATAAAAATCTAAGCTTTATTTGTAGATCAGATATATATTTTCTAGATTGTGATTTCACTTACTATCATTAACCATTCTTAAACTGTTAATATTTACACATTTTTCTTAATTGTAAATGTTGTTTTTTATTGAAGAAATTCATTTGTATTTTGTTGTGATATAACACCCTAAAGTTCTGAAGTTCTTTTTGATACCTTCAAATGCATAATCTTCACTCGGAGAAGGTAAGCAAAATGAATAAAAGTCAGTTATTTAAGAAGAAAGCCATGCCATTAAAATATACTTGAAAGTAAAATTATGAATGGAAAATATTTCTGTTTTCATCTGGAGTTGGACAATTGTTGGAGGCCCCAAACTCAATTTTAACTTGTAATGATTTTAATGTTCTGTTTTAAGATAAGCTAAATTCCATTATCATACTTGAATGCATGTGACTAGGTTCAATTATTACATAAAGATAGAGACAGACAACACACTGGCACTTAAAGTTCAGCAGTTACAGAATCTGGTGATGTCACTGCTCTAAAGTATCAGGAATGCATCAGAGTCTCAGGCAAAGGGTGCTTTGGGGGGAGTTGGTCCTATATAATATGCTTAGTACTCATTGCTTGACAGTTGTCTATAATCCTCATGAGCAGTGATATATTGATATGTCTCCTCATCATTCATTGAAATGACATTTTAAATATTACTTATTACATTTTCTATGTCTTTTCAGCGATTCTGTTTTTCAGTTATTACTAATTTCACTTGGAAACAAAATTAAATAAGTACTAATAGCGTATATCTTATATATTTAAATATATAAATAATTATATAATTATTTATTTAAATTAAATTGATTTTTTATTTTAAATTAAAAATTAAATAATTATTTAAATTAAGTTATTTAAATATATAAATAATTATATAAAAAATTAATTTTACTACTTTTAAAAATGATTTTATTAGTATTGTTATTTTTTTTAACATCTCTTCTCTCCTCCAAGTCCCTCTCTCCCACTTCACCCCTTCCCCACAACCCACTCATCCTCCAGTTCTAGTCAGAAAAGGGTAGACCTCCTATGGATATCAATCAAACATGATATATCAGATTGCAGCAAGACTAGGCACTTCCTCTCATATTGAGGAAGGTCAATGCAACCCGCTACGAGAAATGGGGTCCCAATAGCCAGCCAAAGACTCAGTGTTAGGGTCAAATTTTTTAATTTGACTATTTTCCTACTTTTAAAGGTGATTTTTTTTGTAATTTTTCTTAGGGAATGATATAAGCTTCATGATACATATTAAGATCAACAATTTATCATGTAGAAATATTTTAATATCAACTATAATCCTTTTGTAACTTAATAATTAATACATAGCATAAAATATGAGCAATAAGAAATATTAAGAATAGGATAATTATATAAGCAATTTCTCTTTTTTGTGTCATGTATTTCCCAGTGAAATGAACAAATAATCTGTAATGAGTGCTTGGGTGAAAGAGATAGTTCATGCATTTATTCTTTTTTATGAAATATTATTATATTAATCATTCAAAATGCTTAAAAGTGGACAACTCAGTCTCTTCTCATAAATGGGAGATAAATTCTGAAAGCTAGGAAGAAAAATTTAGATACAGCCATGTCTCTGCTATTTCTAGTTCTACTAGTATACAAAGCAGATATTTATGGGAGAGGGCTTTGACCATTTCTCACGCTCAAAGGTCCTATGAGTTAATTGCAACCATAACACAAAACTCTAACAAGATTCCCATGAAAAGAAGTTCATCATACTAAATTCCTTTCCATTGCATTAATACTAAGCCACAATTTCAATTCAACACAACTGAGCTGATAGTGGCTTAAAGAACTTTTGACCCTCCTCAACAATAAATATACATTTTACAAAGACTAAAAGGATATTTTAGTGAGATTTGCATATCAGTGAACAAAAATAAGGAAAGATATCAACAATAATCTAAGCTAGAAGTTTCACATCAGTATCAGAATTCAAAGTTTAAATTCAGTACATACCATAGATTTTGAACTGAACTCTACAGTGTCTCTATTGCCAGGGTTCTGTTGTACTTCTAAAAGGACCTTTTTAAATTTTGGTGGTTGTTTTTGCTTCTTGTTTGCAGAGCTGGTGATATGTCTCTCATTTTAGCATCTTCTTTCTTTTTCACATTCTTTGAACAATAGAGCAGTATTGGGACATGATTAATGTTTATGGCTAGGGATGAGTTCAGTTTCAGTGTTAATAAAAGAAAAATTAAGCTATTTTTTTTTTAAAAAAATTCTTCTCTCATGTATTACCTACTGACCACAGTTTCCCCTCCTTCTACTTCTCCCAGTTCTACCCACCCCCATCTCCCTTCTCCTGCCGATCCACTCCTCCTTTTTCCCTTCAGAAAAGAGCTTGCTGGGCCATTAAAGGCTCGGCTGCAATCCACTACACAAGTTAAGCTTTTAAATGCACCTTCCTTTCTAAATTACAACTGTTTGTCCCTGCTGTCACAACCGTGGGCCTCCTTTGCTAAGCTTCATTTATTTTCTAAAGCTCCTTAATCACATTAAAGTTGACTAATGTTAATGCAATATAAAAATTTTAATTTTGAAAAAATATATGAGTTCTAAGATTATATGTTCAAAACATTCGAAAAGACACACTTTATTCCAAATGTATTCTTCTTTATAAATTTAATATATATGCCACACAATCACGATATTGGCAAGAATAAAATTAGACATTTATATCATATCATATATAAAAATAATAAATATAATGCATATAAATATGTATTTCAAATTTAGGGCTCTGCCATAGGGGATGGGTGAGTGATGACTTTTTAACAAATATCTATAAAAGTTACAAAAATGCTACACAGAGAAACCCTGTCTCGAAAAACAAAAAAAAAAAAAAACAAAACAAAAAAAAAAAAGTTACAAAAATGTCAAAGAAAGAACTGATGTATTTTATTTCACATGAACATACATATAAAAATGTGTGGTTACTTACATACCCTATAGATTAAGTTTTCAGTTTTGTTCTAATTACAAATTAGTAAATTATAATTTAACTTATTTATAAGGTAAAACACAACAGATGCTATGCTTCATAAAAAGTCAGGTAAGTTAAACACTTAGCTTATATATATATATATATATGTATATATATGTGTGTGTGTGTACATATATTTGATGAGTTAATGTAATATATATATATATATATATATATATATATATATATATATATATTTGATGAGTACATTTAAAATTTCTCCCTCAGTAGCACTTATCAGACATACTATGCTGATAAGCAGGTCTAAACAGATCTTTATTGCCTTGGCCAAATTTTCTGTTCTGCTGTCTGATAACCTCTATCACTGAATTCCCTTCTCTCTGAGTATTTAGATTCTTCTCAGAGAAGTGAGATAATAGAGATTAATTATTGTAATATTGCAAGTATATGTGTCTATTGTACACATGAGTGCAACTACCCAAGGAGTAAAGAAGATGGTATTAGATTCTCTTGGCCCAGAATTACAAGCAGTTTTGTGCTTCAAAACCTCTGGGCTAAGAACCAAACTCAGGCCCATGTCTCTAGTACCTGATATACTAATTTAAAAGTGTCTGGGTATTAGCTCAGAAGTGCAGTTTTCAGAACATTTGTTAAGGAACTCCAAAATGATGACTAGTACTAGACATGACAGTGTTTGCATGTAATTCAAGCATTTGAGGGTTAGTCATTAAGGTTAGGGGTATGAAGACCACCAGGGCTGCAGTAGAATTCCTCTCACATTAAAATAAGAACACAAACAGGAAACAGGGAGCAAAACACAAAATAACACAATCTTTAGCAAAGTGATCACAGCTATGTGTACTCTAGCACCCAAATTCATACATTATTACAAAGCTATAATAATTAAAATGGCATGGTATTTATATAAAAATTGACACATGAAACCATGGGAAGGACTACAGGAGCAGAAGAAAACCCTTGTAATCTTATTTCATAGCTTTTGTAGAAAGTTGACAAAAGTACAATAGAAAAAACATGGTCCTTTCAATATGATAATTGGGAGAACTACATATTGTTGGGCCAGAGAATAAAATTAGACACTTATATCATATCATCTATAAAATTAAATCAGATTATATGAAGAAGAGAGAGTAGACTAGAATTGACTCATGTCTTTAAACCCTCAAAACCTACCCCTGGTGGCACAATTGCCCCACAAAAAAATTCACATCTCCTAAACCTCCCTATGGTGATATTTTATTTGTATTAAAATGTTATTTGTATGTTAATAAATAAGGTTGCCCGGGGATCAAAGCTATTAGCAAGCCATAGGAAAGCAGGGCAGTGGAGGCGTACGCTTGTAATCCCAGCACTTGGTAGGTAGAGCTGGGTAAGTCTCTGTGTGTTCAGGGATACAGCCATTATTGGATACACATGCCTTTAATCTCAATACCAATCATGGAAAACCTGGAGGCCTATACAGACAGGCTGTGACAAGGCGGTCATGTGGTTGGGTTTACAACCAATGAGAAGGCAGAACAGGAACTCTGTATAAAGACTTTAACACAGGGGTAGCTGCGGTTCGGAGAGGTAGGACCACCTCAGGAGGAAGGGTAAGGTTTTAGCTCTTAGCTCTGACCTCTTGGCTTTCTTCTTTGCATTGGTTCTGTGTTTCTTATTTAATAAGAAGGTTGGTTACATCTACACCTCCCAATCAGCACCACCAATAGGAGATAAGTATTCAAATACAGATGCTTCCAGGGGAAATTACCATTCAAATCAACATAGGACCCATCGGAATACTGAACACAGAGTTTGCAACATAGCTGCACAGTCAACAATCATTCGTGTTGATGCCATAGATATATAAAAACAAAAGATCACCTTTTTAATAAACTGGTAGATAAACTGTATATCCACATGCACAAGAAACGAATCAGACAGTTATCTCATTTCATTTATACATATCAACTTAAAATGAACAAAAGACTTAAACTTACAGCCTGAAACTACAAAATCATAATAACAAAAAGTAAAGGAAAAGTTTTTAACAATAATACTGGTAAAGACTTTTACATACAATCCCCAAAGCATAAGCAACAAAGGACCAACATACAAACTCGATAGTTATCATACTAAAAATATTGTGTACCATTAAGGAAAATAAAAAGAGTAAATCAATAAGCTAATGGCTTGAGAGAAAATGTCTGAAGACCACAGTTTCATTACAAAGTATATAAAAGACTAAAACAACTCATTAATATCAAAACATATAATGCAGTTTAACAATGAGACAAGACCCTCAATAGACATGTCAACAGAAAGCATTCAAACTGGCAACCTGCATGTAAGTTTTCACCATCACTAATTTCCAAAGAAATACAACTTAAAGGCCCATGAGATATCACATCACACTGATTCATAAGAAATTTAAATGTACAGTAAGTGGTAGAAAGTACTGCACAGGAGTTAGTTGAAGGGGAGCCCCTGTGCACTCTTTAAGAGGGATGTAAGTTAGTCCAGTCATTATGCAGTACTTGGGAGGTTTCCCCCAAAACAGAGAGAGCTTCCATGTGATCCAGCCATTCCACTGGATATCTATACCAAAGAAATAAAATCAGTCTATTCAAGTGCTGTCTACACTTTCATGTTCACTGTAGCACGATTCTCAAGTCAAATATAGACTCAATAAAAATTTGCATCAGAGGACCACCGGACAAAGTAACAATGCAATACTCTTCAGAACTAGAATTTTTGAGGACAACAGAGGACACTTGAATTTTGGGGACAACATCAATGAATGTGAGACATTTAATTATTAAATGAAATTAGCCAAGTACAAACCATCACATATTTTATAGTCTCACTCAAGATTGGAATCTAAAAACTCTGGAACAGAGAGTACTGTGGTAGTGGCTGAAAGCCAGGAGAATTCCTTTTGATGTTAAATTATCTCACACATTGCAGATGCTAAAAACTAGGGCTAAGGATAGCTCTTGTAAAGCAGAGCTATTATAGTTAACAACAATGCTTTTTTTGCTTTAAAATTGCTGAGAATATACATTTTTAAAATTTTCTCATCATACAAAACTAATAACTATATGAGGTAACATATGTATTTAGATAGATTAAAGAATGTCCCTAGGTATAAACATATCAAAACTTCATGCTATGTGCCATGTACATAAAATGTCTACTTATCAGTTAAAATACATCAATTTCTCTCATAAAACTAAAAAATCTGTAGATGAACATGGGAATAATTTTAATGACTTTAGTTCTATAATGACTCTTCATATGAAAAAACAAAGACCCTAGGAAAATAAGAATTCATAAAGTGGAGTTCATTAAAGTTAAACTATTTGGCTTTGCAAAGGGCAGTGCCAAGAGGACACAAAAACTAAATCACACACTGGGAAATATTTGCAAAAATGTATATGTGATTAAAAAGAAGACTGATATAAAAAATCCTTTAAACTCTCAGAAAAGAAGTGAACAATCTGATCATAAAGAGACAGATCTTAATAGATATATCAGCAATAGATCTATTTGCTGAGGCCACATAGTTTTGAACACAAAAAAGCATATGTAAAATCTTCCACAGAATACATGATGAGAAAATCTAAGCTGGAGCAAGGAAATGCCACTCCATACTGACTTAAGTAACAAAATACAATACACTGACAACTGTGAATAAAGGCAATGTGGTGATGCAAAATGCCTTGAATACAAAATGTCATAGGCACTTTGGAAGTTTGGTAATCTCTGTGTAAGCACATTGCTGTATATATATGCATAGGGAGGTATATGTTGACCTGCACAAATAAATCTCTGCAGAAATGTTTGCATACAAATATATTTGCTGCATTAGGAACTACCAAATCTCAGAAACAGCCAAGGCCTTGTTAAGCAGTTGTTAGATAATCTATTCTTGTTGAGATATATTATTATTTTTCAATGTAAAGTGAAATATGCTATCAAGCCATGAAGGAAAGACATAGAAGAAACATAAAGTTCTGCACTGAGTGAAAGCCTTTACCTGTCTGTAAAGGCTGTAAGATGCATGATTGTTACTCTAAGGCAGTTCTGAAAAGCCAAAACTAATGAGATAATATTGATGGTTGCCAAAGGACAGGGTGAAAGGAAGAATGAATAGATGGAACACCGTGTTTGTACAACAACCTCTGTACTCACAGAAACTGACATTACAAGTTTGTCAGAATACACAGAATATACTTTATAAATTATACTGGCAGTTCAAATGAAAACTATAAATGTTAATTGCAATGATCTCTTAGTGAGGCTTCGTGAATTTTAACAAAAATACCATTCTGAAGGGAGATGCTAGAAATATGGGAATCAATGCACGTCCAACTGACTGGAAGGCTCCAAGAAACATATGTACTTTCTGCTAAGTTTTGCTATCAACATAAAACTCACAGAATTAATCCATTAAAATGAACTGAGAAAGACAATTTGGAAGGCATTGACAATACGAAGGTCTAGTGAATTGCCTTCTGGATATAGTGTAAGTGTGTAAGCTACTGTCACAAGATGAGGTATTGTGAAATATAGAACTAAAGCAATGTTCCAAATGCATGAAGGAGAAAAGCAATAATGGTGCCACATGAAGACATCGAAATTGTTCCTGAGCAGATCAAATTCAAGGCCTTATAAGTTAGAGGAAAAGTTTCTGCAAAATGTAACATTAAAAGATGGCAAGCCTTGGGTCAATATAGAAATATGGTGGTGGTGTGGTTTGATTATGGGATTTCTCTCATATGCTTATGCACTTGAACACTGGATCCTCAGCTGGTAGTCAAAATTTGAAGGCTGTACACACAACCTTGAAGTATTATTGAAGGAAGTGGGTAATCAGGACAAGTAACTTGAAGTACCATAGCCCAGCCCAACTTCTTTTCCTTGTCTGCTTTCTCACTACAGACTCCGTGGCATCAGCCACTTCACACTTCTGCCAGTCATGATGAACTGTGCTTTTAAACCATGGGACAAAATGAACACTTTTCCCGTTGCTTTGTAAAATGTTTTCTCACAGTAACAAGAAAGGTAATGGATACAGGTGGTTTCTGCCTGGAGAATGGGATGCGGAGTGCTATTGAGAGACAAACCAAAGGACTTTACCTGTGTTTAGAAGACTCTGAGGTCTTCAAGTAAAATATAATGCCTGATTGAACTGTGAGTGTGGAAACATCAGAACTGTAGATGTAGAACTGAAAAATTTAAATATTCTGGTAATAGTGCAGACTTAGAATGAAGGAAACAAGGACTGACTTACCAGCTTCAGAAGAGGCCCTAGCTTAGGATTGCAGCATCAAGATTTGGGAAGCAATAGTCTCTGGTGGGGATATCAAGTTTTGTTTGTGGTCCTTTTTGTTTGAAGATGCCTGGCAACAATCAATAGGCTGTCTTAAACATTTTCATTTATGCCTTTGGAAATGAATGAAGGTAGCATTGGATTAAAATATAGGATTAATTGACTTATAAAGCTACAAGAGTAGATGTAGTAACAGAAATGATGTGAGTGGAGAGGTAAAGGCAAAAAGTAAAGGCGTTAAGACAAAGTCACCTAGCCGCTGATTTTGACTACATGGAGAATTTTGATGACCTTTTTGCAGCTTTAAAAGGAGAGGTGGAACTATTTCTTCTATTAGAAAATGTGATTGTAACTTAAAAAAAAAAGTCACAATCTCTCCAATACCACAAACATTTCCATTTCACCTAACCTTTTCACAGTTATTTAAAAATAATTCATTTGTTTGATGATAGCCATGTATTTCTTATAATTTGAAGATTTAAATATCATAAAATAAAAATTTAAAATAAAAGTTATGAAGTATAAGACTATAAAGTATCAACTTTAACTTAGCAGTTAGTTAAATTATTTTAAATTCAATTTGGATTAAAGTAAGATAAAACTAATTTACCAAGAATGTTCATCAGGGATTGTAAGTGTCTCAATCTTGTGGTCACTTTAAACTCAGATGGCCCTGTAAACTCAAGGTTTTCTTTCTCTTCTCCCTACAATGATGCTCCTTTTTCCTCTTATCTTTTCTTACATCTTCCCCTTCCTGTCTTCCTTACTCCTTTCCCTCACTTCCTTCCCTGTGTTTTCTTCCTAAAGCCATCTTGGATATTTATTCAATTCAAACTCTATTTTCTAACTTTGCTTTGATTCTCTTGGCCATTGTGCTCCTTTAAGTGTACAAGCTCAAGCTTCATATCATCAAATCTAGAGAAGTATCAAGCCTTCTTGGAGTTTCCTTTTTTTTTTTTTTTTCAGAGTCCTTGCTGAACATTGGTATTTTTTCTTTGTTTCCCTATCATTATTTTCTGCTTTATTCTTATTTGCATATTCTTTGTTCTCTCTAGTGGTTTTACTTCTAAAACTCCATAGCTGCATCTTCCACATCGTTCAATTAACCCTATGTATTTTTTAATGCATTGACTATATTTTCTTTTCACCTTGTGTTTTTTCTTCTCTTTAAAAATTATTTGATTAATTTGCTGCACACTACTTTTATCTCATGAGCTCATTTTAAGACTACTGAAATGGGTTCACTGAATATACTTTGGAGTTCTTCCTTCAGTTTGAGTTCTGATCCAAGATCTACTTTGCCTTCTTCTCTTTCTTTGCCTTCTTTTCATCTTTCTTTGATTCAGAGGAATCACCTGCAGAGTCTTTCTTGCCTTTCTTGTCTTTCTTGTCTTTCTTCTTGTCTTTCTTAGCATCCTCCTTTGAGTCTCCCTCTGCCTTCTTGTCCTTTTTACCTTCCTTCTTCTTGGCCAAGTCTTTCTTGCTCTCTTTCTTTGAAACTCCTTTATCAGTGTCAGAATCTGCAGAATCTTTAATCTTTGAAGACTTTGTAACAACTTTGCTTACTTTCTTTTCAGCAGCCTTGTCAGGTTCTGAATTTGCAGGTGTACCTTTTGAATCCTTCGACTCTTTTTTACCTTTTTTGGCCTCTTTTTTCCCACCAGCCTTTTCACCTTCGGATTCTGAAGCTATACCTTTATCCTTTGGTCCCTTTTTTCCTTTTTTGGCTTCTTTCTTCCCAGCAGCCTTTTCACCTTCGGATTCTGAAGCTGAGCTTTTATCCTTTGGTTCCTTTTTATCTTTTTTGGCTTCTTTCTTCCCAGCAGCCTTTTCGCCTTCAGATTCTGAGGCTATACCTTTATCCTTTGGTCCCTTTTTATCTTTTTTGGCTTCTTTCTTCTCAGCAGCCTTTTCACCTTCAGATTCTGAAGCTGAGCTTTTATCCTTCGGTTCTTTTTTACCTTTTTTGGCCTCTTTCTTCCCAGCAGCCTTTTCCCCTTCGGAGTCTGAAGCTGACCCCTTGTCCTTCCGTGAATCCTTTGAACTTTTCTTGGCCACTGGTTTGGGACTTTCTTCCTTGACAATCTTCAACACTGTCTTCTCCTTTGATTCAGATTCAACTTTTTTCACTTTCTCTTCTTTCTTTGGTTTTTCTGAAGGCAAAGGCTTGGGTGAGGCTGCTTCTTTAGACTCTTTCTTGCCAGAATGAGGTCGTTTCAGTGGAAGGCCCTTCCTTGCAGCTAAATAAACGGACGGTCGCTCGGGAATTCTCATCAGCGAACGGTACATCCACAATGGTGGTCTGTGAATTGCTAACTTTTGTTCATCGATTACCTCAATATTGGAAATAATAATAAGGAAAAAACATGTTATATAGCCTTTAATAATAAGATACCACATACGTATTTTAATTTTAACTGGAAATATTTTTTTAATATTTTCAAAGTATTTTTAGAAAAACTGTCGATTAATTGTGGATTTTAAAGTCTATTCCAATTTGAAGTTCATTGAAATTTAAAGTAATGGGCAATTATGTCCCTACTTGTAGTCTACTTCCAATTTACAGTGACTGCAATTTTTCTTTAAGATTTAACATCAAAATTTGATAGAGACCTCCATTGGTGCATAACACGTTAGGATCTCTCTTCATTATTGAGAGGCTAAAAAAGACACTATTTGAGAGTTTATAGCTAGTGAAGCTTTCACTGCTATTCATACTAATTGTGAATTAAAGTATCTTGACATCTTTTTGCTCTGCAAACAATATATTACAGGTAAGAGTATTGAATGAAGTGTTAGCATAAAATAATCTATGATCAATATTAAAATTGGGGTGGTAATTATATAAAATATGTCCCTCATGACAAGACTCATATTAGCCCTTACCCTCACAGCACATTTAACAATGTATTACTATACAAGATCATTGTTACTAAGTAGTTATTATTAATGTATACATGATATTTTCATATACTCACAGGAGCTGTATTGTTGCTTAATTGGGAAGGTAGTGATCTCCGTTTCTTTCCTGGCCTTGGTGGTTTGGGAAATGCCAGGGAAAAGTATTGCTGATTCCATGATTTTTTGCTTAATTCACTGACTAAAATAAGAAAGATATGCTTTGCTATAAATGGAATTTTGTCTGAACTGAAATGGCCATGAGTATGATATATACCATACAAATAAATAAATAAATGAGGCAAATTACAGCTTCATTTATTTGATAGTTTGAATTTTTTGGTGATCTATATGGGAAACTTTGATTTTCTACCCTGACCAATTTTAGAAATAAATATTTTGACTGATAGCTATATAAAGTAGTCATAGTGAAATCAGTGCTGTCATAACATAAAGGAGGAAAAAGAGTATTGCTGCTCCCTTTTCAGTATTTCTGTGTCTTCCAGTTCAGATTTTTTTCCATATGTTCTTTTTTTTAATATAATTCTGCTCAGAACAGAAAGATAATGTGGTTCTGTAGCTACCGAAGAACTTAGCACACTGCTTAACGTAAAATATGCAGAAAATATGTGCTTGAATTTGCATACTAAGACTTAAAATCCTATTAGTTAATATTCAGCTTCTCAGATATAAGAGGACATGTAATATACTCTAGAGATAGGCTGTTATGGAAGATAGGCTTAATAAAGGAAAAATGATAAACAAATACAAAATGGGACTAAGAAAGTGATATTACCAGAAATAGCAATAGAAATGATTAAGGCTGTTCCAGTTACAACTGAGGTCAATGAGAAATACCATCACTATATTAGTGCATATGAAATATTGCAAATTTTAGAGAAACAACTTCCTACTTTCCAAGGGACAACATTAGGATCAATGTTCAAATGTTCAGGATGAAAGTTATATTGAAGTTTAATTGAAGACAGAAAACAAGCTGGTACTAAAAGTTATTCAATATTAAACAGATTTTCCTTGTCTAGTATTGACACTAGCTAAATATAAACAATCAGGAACACAGTAAAAGGTTCTTGATTAAAGGCATTTATTCAGTTTCTTCATTGTTTTTCATATTCAAGACCACTGTGTTATATTATTTCTAAAATAAAAACATTCCAGATTTAAAACCATACTTATACAACATATACCTATGTAAAATGTGCTCCCTGTTTCCATGAGAAAAGATCTTTGGCAATATAGCCATAGCAGTTTTTATGACTTTAAACTGAAGGTAAAAAACACATGTCTAAAATTAATCAGGCAAAACTAGTAAGAGTAACCAACCAATGTCTGATTTGACTTAAGGCCCAGTCCACAAGATGGAATCCATACCCAACACTGCTTGGTGACCAAGAACCAGAGACTAGACAGCCCAAAGATCTAGGGTAAAACCAAATACTACTGTTCTTAAAAAAAAAGTGATAAAATGACTCCTAATGATATTCTGCTATACTAAGGATCAGTGTCTTCTTCACCCATCATCAGAGAAGCTTCCTCCTAAAGCAGAATGGAGCAAATACAAAGATCCACAGACAGACATTAGGCAGAGAAAGGGAGATCCTGTGAAAACACAGCTCTAAATGGGATGTCTGCATCAAATTCCTCTCCTCAGGACTCATGAAACCCATAGGAGAGGAGTGAGAAAAGTATTAGTCAGAAGGGATGGAGGACACCAAGAGATCGAGTACATCTAAATCAACTTCGCAAAGGCCGTGTGAACTCACAGACACCGAAGCGGCATTTCCAAGACCTGCGCAGGTCTGAGCCAGGTCCTTGGTTATACATTATGACTTTCAGTTTAGAGGTTTTATGGGACTCCTGAGTGTGTGAATGAGTGAGTCTCTGACTCTTGAACCTTCTTTTAGGCTTTATTCCTTCTGTTGGTTTGCCTTATTCAACTTGGATGGATGGTGTTTGTTTTGTCACTATATTTTATGCTGTTAAGTCTTGTATTTATCCCTTAGAAGCCCATTCTTTTCTAATGAGAGACAAAAGAGGAGTAGATCCTGATGAGGGGTAGGAGGTGGGAGGAACAAGAAGAAGCAGAAGAAAGGAAAACTGTAATCAGCAAAAGCGAAAAGAATCTCTTTTCAATAAAAAGGAAAAAAAATTAATCATTCATTTAAAAAATAAATATTGAACTCCATCTTACCTGGAATATAATTATCGTATGGTCCATATGTTACTTTTAGGCTATTAAAATAAAATAGAAAATTTTAAATTGTTTTATACAAATATCATGTATCTAATGATCATTATTGTATGTAAAAAACACCACCAACTAGACAATTACTGAATTATTATTATTATGTAAGCCAATTTCATCTACAAGACAGTAGGGATGAGCGAACAGTATTCCAAATTTAACAAGACTAAGCTAAGATAGAGTAGAATATACATGTGTGTTTGTAAGGGAGTGAGATATATACACACTTACAAGCCCACCTTTTAGTCACATCTAAATTTTAGAGTTTTTTAAAATTAATTTGTAAAACACTGATCAAGTCATTTTTCTAAATCATAGCACAAATTCTCTTGGAATTGGCTTTTAGCTAAGATACCACTTTCTAACCCATGTTTAACTAAAGTAAACACTCAATATCTTCTCAAAATTTAACCAAATCTAGGTCATTAAATGATATATGTGTGTGTATGCATGTATATGTCAGGATTGTCAGGGTACACTCTAAGTATTTATGTAGAATTTCATTATGTAGATAATCTATGAAAAAATAACAAATTAACAAGCTATGTTGTAAAAAGATTTCCATTAATAACTTCTAATCTGATTTTTTTTAATTATAGGGAAACCTTTGTTAGCAGGAAGAAACATTTTAACTAATTTTTATTTGTTTTAAACAAAGACCAGCAGTAATAGGCCTTAGTACTATTGTCCCATATTGTTCTACTATGTAACAAATGGATATCAATCGTGGATCTGACTGAATTTGAGCATTAATTACATGCCCAAGTATGTAGTTTCTCAGTTTAGAATTTATTGGTTACGTATGTAAGTGTATGTGATGTATATATGTATGCATGTTTGTATTATGTGCAGGTACATGTGTGTGTTGATGTGTGTGTGTATATATATATATATATACATTAGAAGGGCAAACTTAATGATTCTCTTCAATATGTATTGAAGCATGGTACCTTGCTTGATCCTACAGCTCACAGATTCAGCTAGTCTAACCAGCTTGCTCTGGTGATCCTCTCTGTGTCTTCTATACACTGGGATTATAGGCAGGCATCCATGCACTAATGGCAGTTACCTGGATGCTGGTTAGACTCTTAGGCATGCAATGAACCACCTTTTGAGCTCCCATATTTTACTTATTTTGATGACATATAAAGTTAAGAATTAATGTTCACTCTTTGTCTCAATGGTAGAACAATTTTCTGGTGGATGAATATAGAGAACTCAGTCATTTTGATTCTTCTGATCTTATGTTAACGAAGACTTTTTTTTTTAAAGTTGAGAATTAAATGCAAAATGATAAGTTTCACAATAATGGAATATTAAAATAGTTTGTGAAATAGAACCTGCAGTTTTAATATCTTATTAAAAAATAATTATTTAAAATCAAGATTTTGAATATTTGTATAAACAATAATAAAACAGTATAAAGAAAAAAGATGGGAGAAAATATAGTTTGAATGATCCTTTATGTCAATATTAATATACTACAAACTGTCAAGATTATTATTAAAAATTAATATTACAGAAAAACACTCATTTCTAAACAGATCTACAATAAGTTAAATTTCAACATATTCTACTAAAAAATTAAATTACAGACCAAATAATATTATGACTGAGGTTTATACTCAACAATATAATTTAGTTAAAAAGAAAATTAATTAGCACATTCATCCTAAATAAAAATAATAAATAAACATAATTTGATCAAATCAGTATATGTAAAACGAATAATTAAAATAATAATATTAATTTTTATTTCATTCATTTATTGGAAGAAAATGGAATTAGAAAATGTCTTCCAAATTTCAGTAAAATATGTGTAGAAACTATATGCTGTTAACAGTAAAATCAGTAATTTAAGATTGTTTTTCTACCATAATCTAAAGGAAAAATGCTCACTCCCATGAACATTGTGGTTAGTATCCATTCCATGCCCTAAGGCAATAGAAGCATGGAGACTGGGAAGAGCAAGTCAATATATCTCTATTCATAGGGGAGCTGAGTGGGTAAATAAAGAAGCTAATGGAATCCATAAAAGCTATGCATTGTTAAATGAGTGTACTAAGGTTATAGATTTCAGTTGTTTGTGTGATGGTAAATTTTAATTGCTGATTTGTTACAATACAGAACAACTGGAGGGGGTGGGAAAGGGTCTCTAAGAATGTTTGTGAGGGATTGTCTTAATTACAAATAGCTAATACTTAATAACAAATAGCAGGCATGAGTCCATTGCTCTCTGCTGCAAACTCTGGTTGAAATACAATGAATTCTCTCAAGGTCTTGTCACTGTGATTTTCTGACATGATAGATTGTAACCTAAAACTATGGGATAAGTCAACCTTTTCTTACTTGAATTGCTTTTGCCAAGTGTTTTCATCATGGCACCAAATGTGAAACTAAGACAAATTTCATAAATTATACTTCCACATACTCAAAACTGTGAATTAAACCAACACATGGAGAAATAAAGTTAACAGTTAAAATGAACATAAACAACATAATAGAACATGTCTTAGATATCTACAGAGCACTCATA
Source organism: Peromyscus californicus insignis (assembly GCF_007827085.1). Taxonomy (NCBI): domain Eukaryota; kingdom Metazoa; phylum Chordata; class Mammalia; order Rodentia; family Cricetidae; genus Peromyscus; species Peromyscus californicus. Next base: position 96,510,516 of record NW_026294573.1, read on the forward strand.
TAACAAATATACTATCCACTCATTTCAATAGAATATTCCCTATGATAAATTAGAATAGAAAAATTTATTTCAACACATTGAAACAGCATTGAAATCTTTCAGAGCATCTTTTCTTAGTATATTGAAATAAAACTAGAAGTCAATGAGAAAATACTTGAAAACATTAAGATAATTCAAATCCAAGGACGTTAAAGGGATTATTCTTTGATTTAAGATTTTCTATACTTTCTGCTTTATTTTTATTTTTTTATTAAACTAGCATACAAAATCACAAATTTCCTTGTGGTATTTTCACACATACTTAGATTTAGTTGATACTGTCCCCCAATTCTCTCTCTTCCTCTCTCTCTCCTCTCTCTCTCTCTCTCTCTCTCTCTCTCTCTCTCTCTCTCTCTCTCTCTCTCTCTCTCTCTCTCTCTCTCTGTCACACACACACACACACACACACACACACACACACACACACACACACACACATACACACATACATGCATACACACACCAGGTTACTTCACTTACTATAACATTTTCCAGTTTCATCTGTTTTCCTGCAAACTTTATATATAGTTTCATATCTTTACCACTGAATAAAATCCCACTGTGTATACTATAATTTCACAATCTCTTCATTTTTGATGGGCATCAAGGCCGATTGCATTTCCTTGCTGTTATGAATGGATGGAAAAATATCTCTGTGTTGAATAGTCAGTGTGTTAAGAGATAAATAGAGAATAAAAATTTAAATTTCTTGAAATAAATGAATATGGAAATGCAGTATACCCCTAAAAAAGCTATATCAATATGGTTGCTTATAGAAATTAAATCTCACATCAAATATTTGGAAATATCTCCAACAAATGCATTGTTGTACTTTAGAGAGCTGTCAAAACAAGGAAAGGAGTTCAAGAGAATTGTGTTTGTGAAATAAGGTAGAGTAGAAAGACAAGTAACAAGTTATCTCAAAGAAAAGGTTGATGTCCTATAAGTAGGAGCAGAATGATGATCATTAGATTCTAAAGAGCTTGATTTTATGCTTTTCCTATGGATGTGATATAATACCCAGACATGGGAGGTAGAGGCAGACAGATCTCTAAGTTTTAGGCTAGCCTTGTCTACAGAGTGAGTTCCACAATAGCACTTTATATTCCAGAACACTGGTTAGATTTATTTAGCCAGGTCTCTCAAACCTTAAATATATTCTTGACAAATGCATTCAGAGCATCTTCGAGACTCTTCTTTAAGCAACATATTCCAAAGAGATGGGCCCTGGGACCCACAGGAAAGTTTCTTTGATAATCATATTTATATAGATCAGATCATCTACAATTAACAGGAATTGCTAAGTTTTAAAAGCCTGCCTTCCCTTTTTATTTTGGAATTCCATTTTTTTGTCTTGCCTTCAGGCTTTCTTCACAAAGCATTGCATGATTGAAAGGTGTTCTATCTATCTATCCATCTATCTATCATCTATCTATCTATCTATCTATCTATCTATCTATCTATCTATCTATCTATTTTTTTAGTTTATTTGGAAAGAACTACTATCAAATTACTTTTTCCTGTCTGGATAACCTGTTTCACATGTCAGAATATGTTTACATGCCCAGTATTCATCAAGAGGAATAAATTTAATAAATAAATTAAACAATCTATAAGTTTCCTTTGTGTAGGTCTTCTTCATTGAACTCCAGCCTTAAAACACCTGACTCATGCCCTTTAAAGTTCAATAATTCTCTTTTGTGACAAAAATAAAACCTGTTCCCAGCAATCTACAAGTGGCTCAAAGAGAGCTGATACAACCCTAGTTAACAATAATTCATTATGTCATTTGATAATCAACAAATACATCATGACATGAAGTCAAGACTTCTAGGGAAAAAAAGTCCAAATCTCTGCATTTTACTGAAGTAGAGCAAATACATGTTAGATCAAAGCAGCTAATACTATTGCTCAAGAATGAAGTCTCTTATTAAGACCATCTTCCATGTTTATGATTGACCTAATAACAACATAATAAGCATCACTTTACAGTAAAGGCACTATGACAAAAATACTTACAATCTTGGTATAGACATTTCTCTCCCACTTGTGACTTGCCAGGGCCTAAGTTTGGTGATACGGAAAGTGATGTCATAAAGAGAACAAGAACCCTGTGACTTAAGGGGAATGATGAGAATTCCTTCTGCTTGGGTTTTCTGCCATCTAAAATTCTAAGATTAAAGTTTACTATCACTTATGATTACTGAGTAAGCTTAAAAGTCACAGTCACATTTTAATAAATACTTGATTTTGATAGTTTCAGATTAGTAATATGTTGGGGGTTTCATTTATTTATTTGTTTGTTTGAGACAAGGTATCTCAATGTAGTCCTTATTGTTGTGGAACTCCTTATGTAGACCAGGTTTGCTTCATACTATCAGAGATCTTCCTTCCTTATAAGTGTTGGAAAAGGCGAGTGCCACCATGCTGGGCCTTATTAACATGTTTGAAAAGAAAGATAAATTTCAGTATTTAGCTCTGACAATCTATTAATATCTCAATTCATTTTTATTCATTTACCTTGTGTTAAATCTTTTGCCTAACTTTACATTTCTTTTTGTCTTCTCAATCTGATGTAGACTCAACATGTGAAACATGTGTGAAAATATCAGACAGAATGGGGCTGAAGAGATGACTGAGAATTTAAGAGCACTTGTTTTTTCACAGAGGAATTTGTTCGGTTCTCAGCATCCATGTTGGGCTTGTCACCAAGTCCTATAATTCTAACTCCAGAGAATATGACATCCTCTCCTGACTTCTCTGAACATCCACACCTGAGTACACATATTCACATCAATCCATATAACTAAAAATAAATCTTAAAAAAAAACAATACTTGAAAAATTACAAACATAATGAAACATCTGTGGGCATGTTAAACAGTAGAACTCATGTGATATTTGTATTTCTGAGTCTGGTTTATTGCTCCTATTTACAGTTCTTTACATTTTCCTTCATCACATGATTTATTTTTACTTTATGATTGAATAAGTCTTCATTCTTTATATATACTTTTATTTATCCATTATTCATTTGATGATGTGTATAGGTTGAGTCCATCTCTAAGTACCAATAAGCATGCATGTAGACATACATTCAATAGAGGTTTGTTGAGAAGTTCCTACATTAATTTCGATAGTTGGTGAAGCAGTTTATATTCCTACCAGCATTGAATAAGGATTCCTCATTCCCCACAGCCTCAAAAGCATTTATTGTCATTTGGTTTCTTGACATTAGTCATTCTGTGATGCAGTCTCAATTCATTGTAGCATTCAAACCATCATCCCTCTGTCTGTCTACCTCATATCATCTCATTGCACCTTGATCATTCCTATAAACCCATTGTAGAGGTAGTGTTTTAAGTAAATATTTGTCAAGGGCTCAGGTATTTGAACCCTTGGTCCCCACATTGTGGCACTGTTTGAAGAGGTTATGGAAAGTTTAGGGGATGGAACCTTGCTGCAGGCAGTATATCACTTCTGGGGCGGGGGGGGGGGGGTTAGCTTCATTCCTCTTCCAGTTTACTCACTCTGCTGTAGACAAAATTCTAAATGGTCTTATTAAATAAGAAACCCAGAGCCAAATACAGAGTTAAAAGCCCAAGAGATCAGAGCACTGGCGAAGACCCAAGACTACCTTTAGCTTACCACTTGCTTCTGTCCTTCCCCTGAGAGAGACCTTCTTCTGTGTGTCTTCTGTTTTTTTTGCTTTCCTGTTCTGCCTTCTCATTGGCTCTAAGCCCAGCCATATGACTTCCTTGTCACCTCCTGTCTATACAGACCTCATGGTCTCTGTGGTTGGTACTGGGAATAAAGATTCAGGTCACCACGCTTGGCTGTGTCCTTAATCACACAGAGACTCTGCCTGCCATGTGATCAGATTAAGGGTGTATGCTACCACCATACTTCTGCTTAATGACTTGCTTTTACCTCTGATCTCCATGCAACTTTATTTATTAACACAAATAAAATCACATTTCAGCACAAATAAAATATCACCATACTCTGCTTCCTGTATGTGCAAGGAAATATGTTTGTTGTATGACACTGTACCTTTGGATACATGAACAAGAGTCTACTCACCCTAGATAGAGAACCAAAAACAGACCATTTGAGTATATATTCTGTATTATTATATATTGGCTGCATGTGGTTTGCTTTTTAATTTTAAACGGAGTCACCAAAAGATTTCCCTGATTCTCAAAAGTATCTTAGGACCTTTGAACAGTATTAAATATGTTAATGGCTCTGGAGACTTTTGAAATAGAGATTAATGAATTTGGCATTTTAATGTAGCTATGAGAGGGCTACAAAGTGCATTGTGGTAACTGAGAAGTGTTCCCCCAAAGCTCAGGTGTTTGAACACTTGGTCCCAGTTAGTGGTGCTATTTGGGGGAGTTTCTAAAACCTTTAGGATGTGGATGTATGTCCCTAGGGAGGAGGTTGTCTAGATTTCACAGCTTTTCTTTACTTCTAGTTCACTTTCTTTGCTTCTTGTGCACACTGAAATGTGATTAGCCCAATTTCAGATATAACCACTGATATGTATTCTCCCTTTGCAGACATTAGCCAAAATAAATTCTTTCATAAATCACTTTTGATAATGCTGTTTTATCACAACCATGAAAAATAATGAATACACCCATAAAGTACATATTAGGAATGGTCAATAATATACTGGGAATTTAATAAGAATTTAACATTTCCATGATGTTTAAAGAACACAGACACACACTGATTCAAATTAAACATGTGTCTGTGCATTGTAGATACTGTATGAATAATACTTAAGTTGGATAATTCATGAGTAACAAAAATTTGTTTTTCACAGTTCAGATATTCAACTTTCTAGATGTTAAGGGTGAAATTTCTTGAAGATTTTATGGTGAGGGATTGTGTAAAGGACCAGTGAAATGAGAGATTATAATCCAAACAATTTATATCCATAATCTACATATTGCTATAATAACATCTTTGAAATAAACTATAAATAGGAAAGTTTAATTTGGCTTCATGGCTTTGAAAATTTTAGTGCAATATCACATGGAAAGATTGTTTGGGGACTTATCATCATGCTGAGTGGGAGCTGTGGCAGGGGTTTGAGATGTGTATGATGGAGCAAGTTGCTCACATCATTAGCCAGGAAGCAAAGCAGAGGGGTGGTGGAGTGGAGAGGAGAAGATGAGGGGAGGAGATGAGAGGAAGGGAGTAAAGGGAACAGGAGGGGAGGGGAGAGAAGAGGAGGGGAGGGGAGGGGAAGGAAGGGGAGAGGAGAGAAACTGGGGCCCCAAAACTTCTTCAGTAATGTCTTAATTGAATAACAGTCTCCTACTATGCACCATGTACCAATAACACCACCCTGTGGATTATTAAATCAATACCTAAACTTTCAAGAAACCTTTGTGCAAACACAGTAGGAAAAATATATCAGTCACAGATGTTTATTTTAGCAAACCATTAATAAATCTTTTAATTCTGTATCACAGTAATAGTTCACATATCCTAAAGCTCAATCTGGGAAAATAAAGCATAAATAAAATTTTTAAAATTTTCCTAATTCACTTAATAATTTTTGTTGCACTTCTGTTACGGCTGCCTATAAGTTGTATACACTAGTAAGTAGATGATTTATTATTGATGATATGTGTTTATATATTATATACTTTATCACATGATTTAGTTAAAACAATCATTTCAATCATGTACCTAGAAGGTTGCTTGCTTTCCATTGTACTTAGCTGTAAATTTAATTCATTCCAATACTTCCTTCCTATTACAAAGATATTTTGCTTAAGTAATATAAATTATGCCAATGAAATAACTTCAGGAATGCATACAAGAACATGACACATGTACAGTTTCCACTGTGCCATATAGGAAAGCTGTGTTATAAATGGCAATGCGAGAATAGCACACTTTGCCTTTGGGAGAATTGATTTAACAAGTGCCTGATAATATTTCCCAACTGCTCCTTTCCAATCTGATATTAATATACATCTGTTTCATTTGTTTGAAGATTATTCTCTGAGTGAAAATATGTGTCAAATTAAAAATGTGTTGTAGTGTGAATGTCAAAATATTGTATTTCTGAGTCTATGATTCCGCAGTAACCACTTTAAACTATATCATTTGTTTTCAGATTGCAGATGTTCACTCATACAGCAAAGTTTCTTTTTAATTTTTATTGTATGAGCCATGAAATGCAAGCACTATAACTATGCTATAATTTTCATTGAATTTATTAAGCTACAGAAACCTAGAGCTATTTTCAAGTCAGTTTCAGTAAAATGATAAAAAAAGATAATTGATTTATCTTACAAGTTATCTAATTCAGAACACTATATAGTTCCTCAAGTTATTTCCATTATTAATCTGAATTATGAAAGAAGATTTTTGGCTGAATTTCAGATCAAGTAGTTTTTCCTAGATATTTTAATACAAAATTGCCCATATTAGCCACTGTGTAAGTAGTTCATAATATTTCTATTTGCAAAAGTGTATCTAAAAGAGATTTGTAATTATATAGAACTACTCAGGAAAGTAAAGGAGCCTCAAGTAAATGCAGAATAGATTTTTAATATTTGCTGTGGTTTGGATATAGTTTGTCACTGAAAATTTCACATACAGACAAGTTGATCACAGTGGATTTGTGTTGATGGAGCCTTAAAGAGATATGACTTTTGGAAAGTAATTTGGACCTGGGGCTTCATCATTGTAATAAATTAAAGCTTGAATAATCATGTGTGTTGGGTCTTATGGCAAAAACAAGTTCTCTTGAGAATGACTGTTATGAAGTAAGTTCATCCCGAGTATTTGGTCCTTCGTGTAAGTGGCTGTTTTATCTATATTTCTTAGCCATGTTGCACCACAGCCATGATCTCCTTCCACAGGACATTGATGCCACACTGCTTGGACCTTGCATCTAGTAAAACTACATGTCAAATTAACCTCATTTTAACAAAAAACTCATAGCAGTGCCCAGTACCATTACCAACATTCACAAGGTTTCTGAATGACAGAAATAAGCCATTCAAGTTTTAGAAATTATAGAAGAACCATCATTTTACTTTGTTGAATTATTTCTCCCAAGGTAACAGTTATAATAGCTTTTCATAATTTACCTCATACTTGCCTAATAAAAGAAAATTTTTCTTTATATGTAGAATTTTTAAAATATCAAATAAATAAACTAATTTATAAATTCAATGCAGATTTATATATATATATATATATATATATATATATATATATATATATATATACACACACACACATTTATATGTACTAAAAAGCCCCATATCTGTTATTTTGAGTAGTAGCTAATTCCTGGGGGAATAAAATTCATACTTAGAACCTAAATGGTGGTGATTTCAGTAGAAACTGAAGTTATACTTTTGTATGTGTGGAAGTATGTGAAGCAAGAATTATGTTTGAAATTGGCTCATAACTGAGAATTTGTCTATGTTATTGATGGCAGTTAACATAATGTAAAACTTTCTTACACATATGATTATAATTGGAAAAACTTTCGAAGAATTATAATTATCTTCACTATGCATGAATGTTGTGAATAAATACAAATCTACATAAAAAGAAACCTAGTTGCTAATACTTGGTATGAAACAAATGGTCCAGAATTATTTATTTATTTCACTATATTTTATAGCAGTTTGAAAAATTAATAAAGTTTGTGAAGATTAAAATTATATTTCCATGATTTACAAAGATGACAAAGTTAGAGAAAAGATGAAAAATGCTTGTGCTTATCTTTTAGCTTCTTAGCTTAAGGAAAAGAAAATCCTGGAAATCAGAGTAAAAAATAATATAAAATACTAAAAATTACCAAAGAAGTGAAATAGCATGCTTTACCCAACACCTTGGAACAATATGCAAAAGAAGAAAAGACAACAATTCAGGACATGGATTGATGTAGCCAGTCAATATCTGAAAATTCAGTAGAGAACACACTGCATTGTCCCTGTACTGTGTGGCCTAATGGCTAGTGGTATTGTCATTAATACAAACTAGAATAGAAAGGGAATAGAGATATACTAATCTAGACTGCTATAAATGTCCTCAACGTGAAAAGGATATTGTTGTTTGTTTATTTATACATTTAGTTTCACCACTTAGTGTGTCCTTAAAAGAAAAAAAAAACTATTACAAATGCCCTTTACTAGCCTTTGGGGTGTCTTGGGTTTATTTAATAATTTAGCATTGTCAGAATGAGAAATGGAATTACTTCTTTATTTCATATGGACATTGCGGATCAGATACCTGAAACCAGTTATTTTGATATATTGTTTCTTGCATTAAGATGTGTAGCAACGAAAGGCTCAATTTAAATATTTGTGGTTAATAGATCATGTTTGATTGGTGTCAGAAAGTTTTCAAGAGAATGGAGAATATTATCAGAGTCCCTGTGGATCCTCCTAAAAATGGAAGCAGCTGTTTAGTCCTGCTGTAAATCAGTTTGGAGAATGCTCCATAATAACATGATTCCCATTCAGAGTTTGTTCCTGAAGACAAAGTGGATTTTTTTTTCTGATTTAGATATATTTTGGCAAAATCAACTTATTACAGAAATGTAAAATATTCAGTGATTTCTGTCCCCTGGAAGAACAGAAAATCATTATTTTGGTGATTAATATGAGACACTAAATAGTTGAAGAATTTTAAAATGAAATGAGTTTTTATTCTAAATTTCAAATATAGGAGATTCAGAATAATGAAATATACTTTAATATGATAGAAAAACACAAACATAGAAAAGTGCTGTGGGATGGTCTGTATGTCAAATGTGTTGCTGATTGGTCAGTAAATAAATCACTGATTGGTCCGTGGACAGGCAGGAAGTATAGGCGGGACAAGGAGGAGAATAGAGCTGGGAAGTGGAAGGCTGAGTCGGGGAGACACTGCCAGCCGCCATCAGGACAAGGAAGATGTAAAGTACCGGTAAGCCACAAGCCACGTGGCAAAGTATAGATTAATAGAAATGGATTAATTTAAGCTGTAAGAACAGTTAGCAAGAAGCCTGCCACGGCCATATGCTGTGGGATGTTCTGTATGGCAAATGTGTTGCTAATTAGGCAATAAATAAAGTACTGATTGGCCATTGGCTAGGCAGGAAGTGTAGGCGGGACAAGGAGGAGAATAAAGCTGGGAAGTGGAAGGCTGAGTCAGAGAGACACTGCCAGCCGCCAGGATGAGAAACAGCATGTGAAGATGCCAGTAAGCCAGGAGCCATGTGGCAAGGTATAGATTAATGGAAATGGATTAATTTAAGCTGTAAGAACAGTTAGCAAGAAGCCTGCCACGGCCATACAGTTTGTAAGCAATATAAGTCTCTGTGTTTGCTTGGTTGGGTCTGAGTGGCTGTGGGACTGGCAGGTGAGAGAGATTTGTCCTGACTGTGGGCCAGGCAGGAAAACTCTAGCAACAAATGGCATCTAACGTGGTGGCAAGAGTTTCCACCTAAAACCTGAGAAAAGATTCTAAAACGAAGCTAAAAACAGTTCCTAATTGTCTCTCTCAAATGAGCAGCAGCTGCTGGTTTGAGCTACTGGTGGGTTCCTAGCGTGCGTGCTCGACCTGCCTATGGCGGGAATGAGGCCTTTGCAAGTGGCACTTTGAGCTGCATGGTGGATTTAGCCTTTGCTGGTGCAGAGCAAAAGGGGAGGTTTCTGGGCTACACGCTGCTTGGCTAAAAGCATAGACCCCCGATAGCTCCCAGAGCTGGCGGTAAACCATGGCCATGTTGGGAAGCTAAGGTGGGTGGAGCCAGCAGCCACAGCTGCTGCAGTTTAAGGCAATAGATTCACAATAAGACAGATTCAGATGTAATAGTTTACAATGTGTGTAAAAGATACGTAGGCTTGAAAGAGACAAAAAAGGTGATATATAGAGTTATAGAAACAAATACATAGTTTTAAAAAAATAAAGTCTTTAAAGAGACAGTAAAGGTAGTATAAAAAATAAGCCACATAAAAATGGATATTACACAGAGAATCTGCATTGTGTTGTCTTTGGGACTTTTAACTGCAGAAAAACATTTGATTGTAAAAGCTGTTGAGTTATGCCAAAATGTATATTTTAAAGATACCTTGACTTCAAAATTTGGATATAAGGATATGTTGCTTTGGAAAAGAGTCTCTTTTGTTTCCACAGAAAGCCAGAGGCTATGGATTTGTTCCAGATTAAGATACATCAGGTTTGACCAGCCAAGACCCCCTGAAAGGTCTCTGATGACACCATGGCCCAGATGATCCAACATCCAGAATGGTTTGAAGGCAACTGGCTCAGATGATACACCCTCATGGACTTTTCCATGATCCTAAAATTTTCTTTGTTTCCCCATAAGATACAGCGCCCCCCTCCAGCAGGAAGTAGTAAGAGAAGCTATGCCCAAATTCCCAAATTATATGTAATTTTACTTTGTTAAGGTTAAAACCTTCCTTTTTGAAAAAAAAAGGGGGAAGTGCTGTGGGATGTTCTGTATGGCAAATGTGTTGCTAATTAGGCAATAAATAAAGCACTGATTGGCTATTGGCTAGGCAGGAAGTGTAGGCGGGGCAAGGAGGAGAATAAAGCTGGGAAGTGGAAGGCTGAGTCAGAGAGACACTGCCAGCCGCCAGGATGAGAAACAGCATGTGAAGATGCCAGTAAGCCAGGAGCCATGTGGCAAGGTATAGATTAATGGAAATGGATTAATTTAAGCTGTAAGAACAGTTAGCAAGAAGCCTGCCACGGCCATACAGTTTGTAAGCAATATAAGTCTCTGTGTTTGCTTGGTTGGGTCTGAGTGGCTGTGGGACTGGCAGGTGAGAGAGATTTGTCCTAACTGTGGGCCAGGCAGGAAAACTCTAGCAACAGCCATACAGTTTGAAACCAATATAAGTGTCTGTGTTTACTTGATCGGGTTTGAGCGGCTTGGGACTGGCGGGTGAGAGAGATTTGTCCTGACTGTGGGCCAGGCAGGAAAGCTCAAGCTACAGAAAAGGAATAAGTTTTTTTTGGATTCTCTGTGTAGTTTTGGTGCCTGTCATGGTGCTGACTCTGTAGACCAGGCTGGCCTCAAATTCACAAAGATCCGCCAGGCTCTGCCTCTTGAGTGCTGGGATTAAAGGCATGCGCCATCGCTGCCCAGCCTTAGACAAAGAATTTATGTGTCTTGAAAACTTTTCATTCATTTTTCCCTAGCAGTGATTAAAAGAGGAAAATTCTACTCTTCTGCGATGTTATGGATCAGTCCTCTTCCTTAACTACAGCGCTGGATGACCGACCATTGAATGACAACTTGCTGAATAAATGTTTTTACATATTTGGGGAAGAACTAATTTCTATCCCCATTGCTTCATTCCAGTCTTAAATGTTTCATTGTTCAGTTGGTTGAACAGGTTAGCTCTTCCACAGTTTGTTAATGAAGGGAAACAAAATATCCTCAATGGAATGTGAACCAGCATACTCCTGATATACCTACCATCCATGGGTTTGCACCACTATTCACAACACACAGGTTACAGGATCAACTCAGATATAAATAAATAAACAATATGTTGTATGTTTTAATGTATTCAATATATGTATTGGACATTTTATTCACTCATAAAGAAGAAGGAAATTACTTCATTTGCACAGAAATGATAGAATTATATAGCATTATACTGAGTGAAATAAGTCAGAGGAAAAAAGACAAATATCACATGCTTTGCCTCATATGTGGATCGTTGACTAGTCTAAGTTCTCAACATACTTTTTGCCTTTCCTGGGACTCACTTGGTAGCCCAGGCTGGCCTCGAACTCGCAGAGATCCGCCTGCCTCTGCCTCCCGAGTGCTGGGATTAAAGGCGTGCGCCACCACCGCCCGGCTCAACATACTTTTAATTAGTGAAAATATGCTTTAAAAAATCTTAAGTTTTGAGAAATATCATATATGATTAAAATGAAATATGATCATATTTGACCCTCCCCATAGCCCTCTCCAACTTCTCCCATGTCATTCCAACAAACACCCTCCCAAATCCATGCTTGTTTTCTGTCCTCCTTTCTTAATAATAATTTCAGTTAGTGCCCAGATATCTGCATGGAAGTAGGATAATCCACTAGACCTCAGGAACCATACAAATTGCCACTTCCTCAAAAAGGAGTAAGCTCCCAGCCCACACACAGCAACTGTCCACTGCCAATACTAATGAGATTGGGCTAGGAAATCATTTCTCTTTTCTTCCATCTATAACAGGGTTTTGGCTGGATAGATTTTGTGCAGGTATTTCAGGTCACCATAGATGCTTGTAAGTTCATGAGTTCAGCAACCATGTCCAGAAGATAGAATCTCATAGTCCTTCTTTTCATTCTTTGTTTCTTGTATTCCTTTTATCTTCTATTCCATGAAATTCCTTGAACTTTGGTTGGTGAATGGGAGTTCTGAATGTAATTTACGTTTCTTAAATGATTAAAATAAATGCCTTTTAGAATTCTATATTTTGTAATGAAATTCGAAATAGCTAATGAAGACAGCCATTACCCAAGAATTTGAGATTAATAAACTTAGAAAGACACAAGACCCGAGGATTTCCCATATTTCCTGCTTCCCAATTTCTGCTAGCTCTCAAATTGTCAAGCTGATGATCAAAGCTTTGTTAATCAAACTTAGAGAAGTTTATTGTTCAAATAAAAGCAACTTAAAAAGAATTGTGCTTTCCCAAACATTCCCAACTTCTTAAAAATAAGAGTAAGAAAATACAGTGTGGTAGTCCTGTTTGGATCTAGATTGATTTAATGATTTTATTCAAATCAAAGATAAAAAATATGTCAAAATGAAAACTAGGAATAAGTATCATAAGTGATCGCTATTGGGGCTCAGTATCATCTGGACGGTAATGGAAAAGAATATTCCTTGTTCTTTTTTTTTTTTTGAGAAAAGAACAATGCAAAGGACCAATCTATGACATGTAATTAGACAGTGTCTGGTAATCCACTTGGAGAAACGGACTCTAGAAAACATGAGGAAAGGTTGGATTAAAGGTGTATAGATAATAATTCAAGTAATATTAAGTGCCTGAGAACTTTATCTGCAGTATTTCCTTGGTAATAAGAACTGTAAAAGTGTAAGAAAGTTCACATTACCTCACATCATTCAGTTCAGTTGATTGATCCAAGGAAGCGTTTCAGGGTTGGAGAAGAAAAATTATCATCTCAGCAGACTTCCTGGGTTGACTGCTGAACCTTTGCTCCTCTTGTTCTTTTAGTTTGATGTAAGGAAGGGAGAGAAGTGATAATCACTTTGATAAAGACAGATGCTGAATGAGGAGTGGTCTGAAGGGGTTTAAAAGCTGAATGACCCCTTTCTTACTATATATACATTATACAATCTGTGTGTGTGTGTGTGTGTGTGTGTGTGTGTGTGTGTGTGTGTGTGTGTGTGTGTGTAAGGGAAAATCTTAATTCTATTGTATAAAATATAGAAAAAAGTAATAAAATATCATTTTCATATATTTTAATATATCTGATATCTGCTACTCTAAATTTGTGTTGGTTCACTTGATAAAAGAAGAAGAGAATATTTAATGACTTCTTCAAAATCAATGAGGATAAGTTTACAGCTTGATGGGAAAGTGGTAAAGATTGTACATGATCAGTGCTAGAAAACCCCCTATAGACAATAAAGAACAGGAGGTTAGAAAAGAATCAAGTATCACTATGACTAACCAAAAGAAAATTATGTACAAAATGAGCAACATTCTACACTGCTGTCACATGTGCAAAAACAGCAAAAATATAAAATAAGTGCTAAATACATATGCATATGCATGTGTGTGTGTGTGTGTGTGTGTGTGTGTGTGTGAGTGTGTTGCTTTTCTGCTTTAGAAGTATGTGATTGATATAATAGCACTGGGGAAAAATGAATAAAACTTCACATCCAGTCTGTAGGAAAAATTGATAATTTAATATAAGTGGCACAATAGATCTGGAGAAAGGCACAGTGACACCAAGTGGACAAACCACTATTCATTGCCCCAAGATCAAATTGGACATTAAAGACCAGTGTCTCTCAGATATCGTTCTAACATCATAAGCTCATTAGCTGACCCAGTTCACGGCTGCTTTTCCCACTTCAAGACGCCGAGTATATCTCTCTGTTATTAGTGAAGACCAAGGTTGTTGTAGAATATTATTTTAAGTTGTGTTACTTTTGTTTATGTTGCATTTGTTTAACTCTGTGAAGCTTTGTTACTGTACCTCTAAAGAACACCAGGTGGTCTAATAAAGAGCTGAATGGCCAATAGTATGGCAGGAGAAAGGATAGGTGGGGCCGCAGGCAGAAAGAATTAACAGAAGTCTGGGAGAGAGGAAGAAGTAGTAGCCAGAAAAAAAAAGGAGGACATCAGGAGTCAGTCATCCAGGTACTCAGCAGGCCATGGAGTAAGAGTAAGATTACCAAGGTGAGAGTACAGGAAAAGCCCAGAGGCAAAAGGCAGATGGGATAATTTAAGTTAAGAAAAGTGGGCAAGATTCTGGCTATTACAAATAATGCTGCTATGAACATGTGTCCTTGTGGTATTATCGAGCATTCCTTGGGTATATGCCCAAGAATGGTATAGCTCGGTCTTGAGGGAGGTTGATTCCCAATTTTCTAAGAAAGCGCCATATTGATTTCCAAAGTGGCTGTACAAGTTTGCAATCCCACCAACAGTGGAGGAGTGTCCCCCGCCCACTTGCTCCAAATCCTCTCCAACATAAGCTGTCTTCAGTGATTTTGATCTTAGCCATTCTGATGGGTATAAGATGGTATCTCAGAGTCATTTTGATTTGAATTTCCCTGATGATTATGAATGTTGAGCAATTCCTTAAATGTCTTTCAGCCATTTGAGCTTCTTCTGTTGAGAATTTTCTGTTTAGCTCTATAGCCCATTTTTTAATTGGACTGTTGATTATTTTGATGTCTAATTTCTTGAGTTCTTTATATATTCTGGATATCAGCCCTCTGTCAGATGTGGGGTTGGTGAAGATCTTTTCCCATTCTGTAGGCTGTCATTTTGTCTTATTGACCATGTCCTTTGCCCTACAAAAGCTTCTCAGTTTCAAGAGGTCCCATTTATTAATTGTTTCTCTCAGTGTCTGTGCTATTGCTGTTATATTTAGGAAGTAATCTCCGGTGCCAATGTGTTCAAGATTACTTCCTACTTTCTCTTCTATCAGGTTCAGAGTAACTGGATTTATGTTGAGGTCTTTGATCCACTTGGACTTGTGTTTTGTGCACAGTGACAGATATGGATCTATTTGCAGTCTTCTACGTGTTGACATCCAGTTATGCCAGCACCATTTGTTGAAGATGCTTTCTTTTTTTTCCATTGTACAGTTTTGGCTTCTTTGTCAAAAATCATATGTTCATAGGTGTGCAGATTAATGTCAGGGTCTTCCATTTGGTTCCATTGCTCCACATGTTGGTTTTTATTCTAGTACCAAGCTGTTTTTATTACTGTAGCTCTATAGTAGAGCTTGAAGTCAGGGACTGTGATTCCTCCAGAGGTTGTATTATTGTACAGGATACTTTTGGCTATCCGAGTTTTTTTGTTTTTCCATATGAAGTTGAGTATTGTTCTTTCCAGGTTTGTGAAGAGTTGTGTTCTGATTTTGATGGGGATTGCATTGAATCTGTAGATTGCTTTTGATGAGATTGCCATTTTCAACTGAAAGATGCCCTTCAACTGAAGAATGGATAAATAAAATGAGGTACATATACACAGTGGAGTAGTACTCAACAGAGAAAAACAATGACATCATGAGGCTTGCAGGCAAATGGATGGAACTAGAAAATATCCTGAGTGAAGTAACACAGACTCAGAAAGAGAAACATGGTATGTACTTACTCATAAGTGAATACTAGATGTAAAGTAAAGGATAACCAGACCTCACCTCACAACTCCAGGGAGGCTACCTAGTAAAGAGGACCCTAAGAAAGACACAGAGATCACCCAATGACAGAGACATAGATGAGATCTACATGAGCAAACTGGGAGTGAGGGGCAGGTAATGGAGGGCAAGGGCTGGGGAAAACAGAGCTTAGGTGGGTGGGAGGTCCCAGCTGGATTAGGAACAGAGTGGGAGAACAAGGAAAGAGACACTATGACAGATGAAGACCCCCATGGGAATAGGAAGAAGCAGAGTGCTAGAGATGTCCCCAGAAATCCACAAAGATACCTCCACTATAGACTGCTTGCAATGGTCGAGAGAGTGCCTGAACTGACCTACTCTGGTGATCGGATAGCCAAACACCCAAACTGTCATGATAGAACTCTCATCCAGTGACTGGTGGAAGCAGATGTAGAGATCCAAGGCCTGGTCCCAGGTGGAGGTCCAGGAGTTCAACTGTCAAGAGAGAGAGGAAGGATTATATGAGCAAGAAATATCAAGACCATGGTTGGAAAAAGCACAGGGACAAATAGCTAAACTAGCGGAAACACATGAACTGTGAATTAATAGTTGAGGAGCCCCCAAGGAACTGGATAAGTGAGACAGTTAATGAGCTTGAACTGTTTAGGAGGCCCCCAGGCAGTGAAACCTGGACCTGTCCTTGGTGCATGAGCTGACTTTTTGGAACCTAAGGCCTATGCTGAGATACTTTGCTCAGTCTTGGTGCAGGGAGGAGGGGACTGGACCTGCCTCAACTGAATCTACCAGGCATGGGTGACTCCCCAGGGGAGACCTTGCCTTGGAGGAGGTGGGAATGGGGGGGGTGTATTGGGAGGGCAAGGCTGTGGGATTGAGAGGAGGGAGGACAGGGGAATCTGTGGCTGATATGTAAAATTAAATTAATTATAGAATAAAATATAAAAAAAAGAAAAAAAAAAAGAAAAGCTGGCAAGAAACAAGCCAAACTAAGGCCAGGCATCAATAAGTAAGAATAAGCCTCTGTGTGATTTATTTGGTAGCCGGGTGGCAGGCCTCCTCCAAAAGAGCAAAAACAAACAACAGCACAAGGTAAATTAGTGTAGATTTATTGACACAACAGCTTGTAGTATTGGATCATACTGATGAGATATACAAGTCTTCCTGATCATAAATGTTTTACAGCAACAAGGAAGACACAAAAGCTCACACTCATCTTGACTTCTCTTTAATTAAAAAAAAAAAAAAAAGATGGCCAAAGT
Source organism: Peromyscus californicus insignis (assembly GCF_007827085.1). Lineage (NCBI taxonomy): Eukaryota > Metazoa > Chordata > Mammalia > Rodentia > Cricetidae > Peromyscus > Peromyscus californicus. The sequence continues at coordinate 96,527,704 of NW_026294573.1, forward strand.
GTTATTTCCAATTCAGAACAGGTACTAACATGTTTATCCATTGTATGTTTTAAAATATTCTGTTGCCATTTATCAACTATACGTAAAGGTTGCTCTGCTAAATATCAATGCCAATAATTTCTACTTTGCATACTGATTTAATTTTTAGCATAATACAACATAGAGATGGACAAAAAATTCTTTTTAATACCAGAGTTTTTAATTTGTTCTATTCATTACTGTGAAGAAATATAAGACTAATCTTTGAAAATAATGTGTGATCTGTGTTTTCCAGTGTGGTCAGATATAAAATACATAGCTTTAAGAAAAAAAATGTTGAAAAAGAACATGCGCAATTGGTTATTTCAACACTAAAGAGACATGACCATATAAATTTTCTTATTTTTAGGACTAAGGACCATATAACTCTTTCATGGAATAAATATAGTATTTACATGAATTTGTGCATTAAAAGCATTTTTCATAATGCCCAATCTTAAGTGCTAGTGATTATTGCATGCATGAATTTTTATATACATCTGAAATAAAGGTATTTAAATTACATATTTTTTTCCAGGATGATAGTGATATCTGTAGAAGACAATAAAAGTTTGCTTTTCAGGGAGAATTTTTTTCTACATTTTATTTTATTTAGCAAACTGAATCTTAAGTAAAAATGCACTACAAGACACATTGGTTAGGTCTATGTATAAAATATATGTTGTATTTATTTATGTTTCTTTTCATATGCTTGTAATATTTTAAGAATAAGTGTATCTACATCCCCCCAAAAAATACCAAACCAAACAACAATAACAAACAATCACAAAATGGGTAAAGTTGTCCATATTTTCTTAGAGATGTAATTGATTTATATCTAGAGGAGATCAAAGCTAGGGGGCACACAGTTGTATTTTAATAGCATTAAACAAAAGGAGCCAACACTCAGTCTACATTTTTACTATTGCAACTGTATATTTAAAAGACGGTTAAGGATGCTTTTTAAAAATTGCAGGTGTAGCCAGAATTATGAGTGCTAAATTTCATCATTCACATGTCAATTTCTATGAAATAAACAAATAAAATTAATAAAAAAAAAACTGTAGCTAGAATTAGATATGAAACTGACCACAGATCAGTAGCCTTGCCATTTTGTTCTTTGGTTTGGGGTTTTGATTAAAATGGAATTTCTAGCCTAGGCTGCATATAAACCTTCTGTACAGAAGAGACTGATCTAGCACATACCAAACAAGCACTCTACCAATGGAATTCCACCCCTAATCCCTGCATTGTAGTTTTGAAGCAGTTTTGATTTCATTATGATGTTTAGCAACCACAGTGTTATAAGAAAGTAGTGTCATCCTGCACTAACAACTCTAATGTACATTTAAATGTAATAAATTAAACTGTGTACTTGTCCTCAAATTCATATGGAACATCAAAGGACTAAATGTCCAGAAGTGAGAAAGAAGACACTGCTAGAGGTGTCCCTTGTCCTGATTACAAGCTACAGTTATCAAAATAGCATGATTCTGGAAATACTTTCTTCACTTAAAAATCTAACTATTCAGTAGTCCAAACTTACATTTCTTCCAATTAAAAAATAACCAATTCTTGTTCTTCCACTAGTACTAACTAAGCAGTTTCATGTCTCAGGTCCGAGTCATGGTAAGATAGATTAGTCTGAGTATTCAAGGTATGCTGGGTGGTATTGAAAGAGGTGGAAAAACATCCTCTAATATGGACTGTTCATGGTGTTTACTCACACCTCTGCTCTGCTTAAAACTATGTGAATTTTGTAGGAATAAACCAAAATACAATTTTTCTAATGATTTACCTGTTATGAGATTTCGACTTATAATAAATTTATCTTAATTTATACCACAACACTTATTCCCAAGTAAAGAATAAAAACTGAATTCAACAAATATCTACTAAGTTGGTAATCTGAACTGTGCTACAAACTACATTAAATAACTGTATAAAATACAGACCTGATATCAATAAGCTTTGTGAAAATAATTGATATGAGTTCATCTATTTATAGACTTGGGATTGTAAAAAGAAAGATTATGTAAACAGTAGGAGGCAATATTGAAACAAAAGGACTAACTTTACTCATAACAATATCACATAAAATATTACATGGATATTTTGCCAGATGGTTATATTTTATGTTGAATGAAACAGTATCATATGATGAGGGTAAGGAGTTTTCCTCTGTCTTCCACATGACTGGCTCTCTAAATACAAATAAATAAATAAAACATTTTCCAAATGGGTACTATTTTGAATAGTATATTAGAAATATGTGATCTCATTAGTTTAATCATTATTAACATATGTCCATCATTGTACATATCTAATGATCCTTTTAAAAGCATAGTAAGTCAAAATATCTACAGGATACTAGAGTTCAAATACATTTTAAAAGACTGATTTTTTTTTTGAATATTCACGTGAGAACCTCAGAAAGTGTCTCAGTTCATAAGATACCATGTCATCATTCACTTCAGGAACCAGCATGAAAAATATATAAGTTAAATAAAATAAAATTTAAAAAAACAAAAAAAACCCACCTCAATTTATTACAGTCATTCTATGCTGCTGAGTATCTCAAAGTCGTGTTTGGGTTCTCTGTAGACAGATGTGCTAAACCACCAGTCATTCAAATTTTAACCACTGCATTTTCACATATACAGTCTATATTTGGTCATTTAATAAATATGTTTTGTGTCAAAGTATATACTGAATGCAGTAATTATAGGGTTACCTTTAGTGAGTTACCCAGATTCACAGGGTTATGTGTGATGAGAGCTTCATATTGCATGGAATAGTCATGTGTTCTCAGTAAGTGTCATACTTACTGATCAGGGACTAATATAATTCAGGGTGTACCTGGAAATACTTAAAGTTAAAATCTTGGAAAATGTCAAGCACAGTAATTAAATTATTCCAAAACTTTTAACAGGTATTAACCATCAACAGTTTAAGGTAGCATTGCTGTGGATATTGCTCTGTATGCTATAAATGTGTTGCTCTGATTGGTTAATAAATAAAGTGCTGATTGGTCAGTAGCTAGGCAGGAAGTATAGGAGGGACAAAGAGAGAGGAGAATTCTGGAAACAGGAAGGCTGAGTCAGGAGTTACCAGCCAGACACAGAGAAAGCAAGATGTGAAGGCAGAACTGGGGAAAGGTACGAAGCCATGTGGCTAAACATAAATAAGAATTATGGGTTAATTTAAGCTAGCAAGAAGCCTGAGCCATTAGGCCAAACAGTTTTAATTAATATAAGCGTCTGCATGTTTATTTGGGTCTGAGTGGCTGCAGGCCTGGGCAAGACTGGAGAAAACTCCAGCTACACAGCATTTTAATTATTTTTCCCTATGTTTTCAGATCCCACAAAAACCTCATGTTAAATTTAAGGAATAAAATTTTGTGTCTATGTTATTTATTCAGTTGTGGCTTTTAAGGAAATATTCATGGCTTCTTATATATCCTGGGTAACTGTTCATTGAATTTATTTATTTTTTTAAATTCTGTTATTATCAATGTGTTCATATGTATCCAATGTGTATGGGTGGGGTGTGGGGAGAGCATTACCAAGTTCCTGTTTAGATCAGAGGACAACGTTGCAGAGTAGATTCTCTCTTTCTATTTGGGCTCAGAGCACTGAACTCAGGTGGACAGGCTTGTATGATACTTTCACCACTAGAGATGTTTCACTGGCCCTTTTAATTTTGTATTCAAGAATTTTTTTAATCTGTGTTCCAGATCTCTATTACTTGCTTAGAGAAAGTTATAATCTTCTCATATGTAATGTTTATCTACTTTTGTTATTCATGATACTCTTCAGGTAATAGAAAGTTGGGAAAGTAGGTGGAAAAAATACACAGAAAACATCCACCTTCCCAAATTTAAGATAGTTTCATCATTCAGCACACCATATAATTGTCTGCTAAAATATTTATGCAATATCCTACATCATGCTGTTTTGGATCAGGTCATTCCTTTTGTCCAAAATCTTGCTTCTGTGATAGACAATCCTTTCTCTTTCTCCACTTGTTCTTTTTTTTCTCAATCCCAGACTATAAATAGGTAAAAGGTATCAGATCTTTTCAAAAGGAGTGTTTTGATACCAGGGATGATATTTTATGCAATTATTCAATTTCAGTTCATAGCACAGTGACAAGTTGAACACGTAATGAGTCTTAAAAACATCATACTAAATGAAAGAAAAACAATTCTTCACAAAAACATATGACTCTAATCACAGGGAATGTGCAGAATAGACAAAATAGTGGTGATAAAATTCAGAAATTTGGAGAAAAGTGGGTAAATGGATAAATACCAATAGACATGGGGATTTCTTTTTGAGATTAGGACTCATTTTTTGATAATTCCATATATGAATACTGAATTTGCATCATTTCCCTGCTCTCCACTATCCATATACTCCCATGTTCTCCCACTCCCTCTCAAATTCTTACTTCTTGTTCTTTACTGTTATACAAACACACAACCTGCCAAGTTCCTTTACTGTTCATATGTATGTATGCATGTATGTATGTATGTATGTTTAGGGTTGCCCAATTGGGATTAGATAGCCGATCAGATGGCACATCCCTGAAGTCAGAGGACTGGGACACCTGCTGCTTGATAATGTGTTCTAGATCATCATTTTAAAAACGTAGTTATTATTCTACAAAGCTCCATGAATGAAGAACCACTAAATTGTATCGAATTTTTTTGAAGTTCAATATGTTTAAACATATATCACTGACTTCAAATATCAGTCTTGTTTATTTTTTCTTCATGTTTTATGTATAAACAAATCCTTGGCTCTTTTCATGTTTAATTGAACAAATTTAACATCATGCCATTTGAATTATATGCCACTAGATCTGCATAAAACATATGAAAAACCTCACTTCTGAAAAAATTGTAATTCTTTTGACAACCAAGTTTGGTTAACTGGCCAGGCAGTCTGAGCTCAAAGATAGGAGAGAGGGACCCTGGCAATTGTTTTAAGGTTGTTTTCAATGACAGCAACTGTGAACTTTAAAGGAAACATACCTTGGAAACATAGAAATGGTTACCATTTAGCTCAATGGAAATATGAGTATTGACCATGTATGAAACCCTGGGCTTTAACTGGAACTAATCAAAAACAAGAATAAACAAAAGATATGTGATCAGATTGTCTTTCTTATTTCTTCTAAGAGATACAGCTATCACACACTAATGTTGTTGTTGGTTTTTTAATCTTTTCTTTTGTGTGTGTGTGTGGGTCACCATCCAGCTCCCAAATAAATCACACACAGAAGCTTATTCTTAATTATAAATGCCCAGCCTTAGCTTGGCTTATTTCTTGCCAGCTTTCCTTAACTTATCTCATCGACCCTTTGCCTCTGGGCTTTTCTCATTCTCTTACTTCTGTAAATCTTACTCTTACTCTATGGCTTGCTGTGTAGCTGAGTGGCTGTCCCCTGACCTCCTACTTCTCTGACTACTTCTTTCTTCTCTCTCCTCCATCTCTTTTCTCCCTCTGTGTATTTTCTATGCCTGTCAGCACCACCTGTCCTTTTTCCTGCCTCACTATTGGCTTTCCAGTTCTTTATTAGACCATCAGGTGTTTTAGACAGGCAAAGTAACACAGCTTCACAGAGTTAAACAAATGCAACATAAACAAAAGTGACACCTTAAAATAATATTCTACTACAGACTACCCTGCAATTGCACACATACCATACATTTTATTATGGCAGACTGTGGTAACTGTTAAACAGGAAAGTAAGAACTATACAAAGGATTGAATCTCTAAAACATGCTCTCTCTCTCTCTCTCTCTCTCTCTCTCTCTCTCTCTCTCTCTCTCTCTCTCTCTTTCTCTCTCTCTCTCTCTCTCTCTCTCTCTATATATATATATATATATATATATATATATATGTGTGTGTGTGTGTGTGTGTGTGTGTGTGTGTGTGTGTGTATGTTTCACCTTGCAGCCTAGGCTGGCTTCAAGTAGTCTTAGGTTCCTCCAGCGTGTACCTCCTGTGTCCTTGGAATCCAGATGTGGAATGTGGAACAATATGCCTATCTACCTACAAGCTGTTTTTAATTTTAAATGTTTTATTGTTTCCTTATGTGACAGCTCTTCTTTTACTTTTAGTTCTGGGACCACAAAGACAATGTACCAGGCTTTGCTGACTCCCCATGGGGGCCTTGCCTTGGAGGAAGTGGGAATTGGGGGGGTGGGTTGGGGGGGAAGGCTGGGAGGCAGGAGGAGGGAGGAGAGGGAGATCTATGGTTTTTATGTAAAATGAATAGAAAATTTCTTAACAATAAAATTAAAAATAAATAAACAAACAAACAAATATATTTTTTTTTAAAAAAAAAAAAGACCAATAAGCCAATCTCTGTCCAGGAGTCATCATAGAGAAAAAAAAAAACACCCAACTACCAATACCTTAATTTATACTAAAAATAATCAACAGCAACATTGCAAAGAGAGTATTCTGTATGACCATTCATAATGCAACCTTAGATAAATATGAATTACTGCTCAGCGCCTGTCAACTCTTAAATAGTACCTCCTTTGTAACTCCAAGGGTATTCACTTCCATGACTTGCAACATGAGCTATATTATAGGCATCAGTTGATAGATCAAGTACCACCACTCAGAATCAAATGCCAAAAAAAAAGTGTTCTGTAACTCTTCTATGACTCAGAACTTTTTATAGCAAAAAGAAACCAACTTATTTATTACGACAATGTTTACATAGACTATCTCTGTGGAGAATTAAAGTGGGCAGTAGCCTTAGGTTCTTATTATCTGTGAGGAATTCTGTAGTAAAAAGTGTGGTAATGGTATCACTGGATATCAATCACCCTAGACAACAATAGAGTAGGAATTTTAAAGCATAGATAATTTCTTCACTGACTCTTGGTCTAGTTATCTTGCCATCACTGTCACCAAATTACTCAACATAGATAATGTAAAGGGGAAAACTTATTATTGACTCATAGTGTCAGATGGTTAAGTAAATTGTGGCAGAGATGGAGTGAGTTAAGAAGCAGAACAATTCACATCACAGTGAGACAGGAAACAAAATAATTTCTGGTGCTCAGCTACCTTTGTTTTCTTCCCCAACTTTTATTCTGGAATTCCCAGCCCATAGAATCATGTTGCTCACATTCACTGTGGCTATTTTTTCATCAGTTAATCATCTTTGGGAATGTCTTCTCTCCATACACAGAGGTATGCCTCAATTTCTTATGCAATTCCAAATCTGGTCAATTAAACAATACATGTTAAACATCACAAGTTGGAACACCCAGAGTCAGGCTTCTCCCTGTGGTCCCCACTCTTTTCCATTTATCTGGCAAATATTAGATTTACCTTCCTTTTTATAGTTTTGTCAGTAATATTTTAATGAAGTCACCAGAAAGAAAAGGAAGGCTATCACTGGAATCCAGCCCTTCCTTGAAGTTACATATGCAATGACATTTCAGAGTATAGAAGAGGTTGGAGTTCAGGGCAAGTGGACAAGGCCAGGGTTCTCAGCTCTCAGCACAGACTAAAAGAACACCACAGATGCATCTAAATGAAGGGTGGCCAGGCACTTGGAAGAGGATCACTGAGACAGAAAGATGGTAGTTAAAGCCAATCTAGGCTACAAGTAACATTGTGTCTCAAGAAAAAGACAAACAAACAAACAAAAAAAACGAACAAACAAAAAAAGAATGGGGTTCTACTATGTGTAGTCACTAATTTAAAAGATCTGCAAGCTCACATTCATTCTTATCTGAGCTCATGCATTAAGCTCCTGTATATGCTGTTTGTCAAATACTTCCATGTTTGTGTGTATTTAGGGACAACTAACACTGTGAGAGCTGGTAATGAAGATTTTCTTACCTTTCTATTACCAGAATGTTCTAAGAGATTACAAATGCTGCTATAGAATGTATGTTGGTTATGGAAGCTTGGAGAGTTGGTAAAATAACTTTTGATTGGATTTACTATTGGACCAGGATCAATTAACTCAATAAATATATAAAATAAATATTCAAAATACAGCCACTTAACCTTACTTTGTTTCTACTCAATATGAGGCATGACTCTGATACTTTTCATAAATTTAGTTTAATTTATTAAGATAAGGAAAATAAAAGAAATATACCAGCTACTGGTGTATTGTCATTATGCTGTGGAAAGTATCCAAGCCAGGCAAAGCTCCATATGCTAGTCTATAGACCATTATTTCTATACAGTAGCTCCATATCACCTTTTCTTAATATTACAGCATTACCTGCCCTTCATTCTGTCATATTCTGGACTGGAACAAGGGCTCAGATGAATGAATTAGGCAGATAAACAGAGGGGAAGAACAAGAAAGAGGAGGAGGAGGGAAGAATTAGGAGAAAGGGGATGGAAGGAAGGAAGAAGTGAGGAGAGGTAGGAGAGAGAGAGAGAAAGAGAGAGAGAGAGAGAGAGAGAGAGAGAGAGAGAGAGAGAGAGAGAGAGAGAGAGAGAGAGAGAGAATAAGAATGTCTCATCTCAGTCATCCCAGGGACCTGCAGAACGTTACTAAAAAAATGAGCCATGTTAGGTCCACACCATAACTGACCTACATTTATATTAATTCAAGTCATGTGTCAGATTACTCAAATAAATACTTGTAGGCAAAAGAAAATATTGTGGTCATAAAGGGAAAGATTTCATATATGGACACAAACATACACTAATGTACTTGCCTCTGAGAGAAGTTATATTGCTACCATGCATAAATATCAAGAACTAATATATTTTATATAAAATGCCACTGGCTATAAATTGACATAAAAATCCTTCTTGATAATATGAATTGTGAATGTCTCAACATTAGGCATTCTGAAGAGGAAGTGTGGCAGTTTCAGACTTAGCTCTAAATATCTATAAGGTATGTGTTTGTAAAAGTATCACAGTCATTCACAGAATATTAAAAATTGATGTTGAACAAATTCCTGTAAGTGGAAGAGAAAGAAAAATAGGTGTGTTTTTTTGCTACCAAAAGCTAACACAGTTTAGAAAATTTTGACTAGAATGAAGTTCAGTGGAGCTGGTTGGTTGCAATGTCCCTTCCATCCAGACACTGAGTTTGCCTCATGATGTGCTTAGATTCTTCTTCCTTTACTGCTGACTTCCCATCTGGTGCCAACTACAGTTCTTTATGGTTCTAACATGTCTACTTTTTGTTGTTTTAAGGTTCTGCATATGTGAGTGAGATCATGCAGAATGGCTTAGTTCACATCTAAATCTTTTAAAGAGAAACAAGAATGATGCTGTTGGTATTAGAAAAATAAAGACTTTCATAATATACCTGACTGTTCCAGACGTTGGTCCATAAAAAACGTGGTAGCAAAATATGAACATAGGTTGATAACATTCTTTGTGCCAGGCTGCTCGCTGCTAACCCTGACTTAACCTGAGGCTCTAGCAAGAATTTCTCTCACATCATTGGATCTTTCTGCTCAAATCACTGTACCCAAGTGATCTCCATGACTATACTGTAAATAGACAACCTTCCTCATATTTTGTCACTTTCATTCCTTTATGTTTGGTTGCTGTTGTTTTCACTCAGAATTAGAAAGTCTGTGTATGGCTCTAAGAATTCAATTATGTATAAACACACATGCATACATTTCTGTTAACTTCAATATTCAGATATGCATATTCTCTCATGAGTAAATGTGCCCAATCCTGACCCTCATCAATAAATAGTGTTAACAGCTGCTTGTTAGTTTCATTATTCTAGAATCATGAAACGATGTTGCATTTCTATATCTTTAGGGGAGCTATATGTATCTATTTCTATAAGTATAACAAACATATCTTGGTTCATTTTAAGTCCAGGAAATAAGCTTGTTAAAGATATAGCTTTATTTCATCTTTTTTTTTTTACTAGTATTGTCTATCTATCTGTTTCTATCTATCTATCTATCTATCTATCTATCTATCTATCTATCTATCTATCTATAATTTCTCTATTTATCATCTTTCTTTCTTTCTTTATAAAATTCAATATCTTCAACAAGATGGTCTTGAAATCAAGGCAATCTTCTTCCATCTCTGTACTTTTAATATTGGTGGCACATCTGTGATTTTAATAACAGGAGTAACATGTTAAAAATACTTAAATCAACCAAAATATATGGGCAATAAGATAAACCTTAATGTAAAAATTTATATGGCATAATAATAAGAACATTGAGATTCATGACTATGAAGGCCCATTATTATCATTTGAGATTTACAAAAATAACACACAGTGCATTAGAGGAAAATTTTGTTTTATAGTCCTGCATCCTACACTTGTGAATGTATGAACTTCAGGGCTCATCCAGGCCGCCACCTCAAGGAGTGATAACAGTGATGAAGAGACAGGCCAACATTTCTGGCACTTCAGGCTTTGGAATGTGGACAAACAAAAGAATCATCACTACTTAACAAGTTTTCTAAGGATGCTAATGCTGTTGCTCCTAATAGCACAGGTTGAGAGCTGCTGGCCTGGAGCAGTCTACATTCAACAACACAGCAGGTTACTGTAGAGAATTCAACATCTCTTTCTTTAGAAAAGTAGGTTACTACTGCAATGGGTGAGGTAATCAGTTCTCTGCACCCCTTCCTTCATACAGTAAGAAGCTGGAAATGTCATTCTTTCAATATGACTCTACATGTTAAGAAAAGGTATGGACATGTTCACATGAACCTATCAGATTTTCTAATCATGATGTTTATTTTCATTAAGTTTAGCCAATTTTATTTCTTTTCTGCTTTAAAAATTTTATACACAGAAACAGAAATAAAAAGAAATTCAAAGACTTTCAATATTCCTCACAAAAACCCAGTCAAGTTCTATCATGCCAGAACTCAGCAGTCATTTATTTAGTGATCATCTACATGGAGACTTTGATATCAGTGGTTATTTTCAACATTAGTCATATTTACAGCTTATTTTAAGGTAATTATGGACAGCATAGTCTTTAAAAAATTGGTTCATAGAGGAATTATATTCATCTTTAAAAGATAATCAAAGGTTTGCAAAGATGGACAAAATGATTGGCATGCAAGCATGTAAACTAGAGTTCAGATTCTCAGAACTCAGGTAAAAGCAGAAAGGCATAGTGACTACCTGTCATTGTAGCACTCTGGAGGCTGAGGCAAAAGATCCCTGGACTAGCCAGAATCAGCAAGCTCTTGCTTAGTGAGAGACTCATACTCAATAAATAAAATGAAGAGAAATAAAGGAGGCAGTCAACATCAATACAAGTCTCAAATATGTTCTCAGGAGTGAGATTACTAGCCCTTAATGATAGTGATATTTATACATTAAGGGCACACTTTATTTACTATAATGGCTATAATCACATTTTCACCAGTGCTATGCATAGACTCCCTTTGTTGCAGGTCCTCACTCATACTGTCAATTGTTGTCTGGTAATAGCCATCTCAGCACAGGTACAGCTTTGCCTCACTATAGTTTTGATTTGCATGTCTTGATGTCGGTAAATGTTGGACTTTTTAAAAATCTTCTTCATTTAGCCAATATGATGTCTTCTGTTTAGAAATCAAATACCTTGGACAGTTTTAAAATTATATTTTCTTGCTGTTGAGTTGAGTTCCTTGGGTATTTTGATATCTCCTTTTTTATTTGATTTTTAAAACATTTTGTCATTCTCCAGGACATCTCTTCATTTTGTCGGTGCTTTCCTTTGCTATGTAGAAAGTTTTTAGTTTTATCCAATCTGTAAAAGTAGTTTCTATCACAAGTAGCCAATTTGCAAAACTTGCTGCTCTCTATAGACCTGGAGCTACAAACTCTTAGCATCATGTTTAAATTAGTGTGTAGATTAGTGACAAGGAGCCCCAGTCTCCTCCTGGCAACACTAATGTCATGAGTTCACGTTTTAGTACATATGGGAAGATTGTTATAGATAGAAGGAAAAACCAAACTTTGATTTAGCCAGGAAATTGGAAGCTCTCGAGAAAAGTCAAGCTTTCATCACTGAATATATTTTGATAGAAGGACATGCAAACAAAAGGAATCTACTGTACTCTGATAAATAAAGGAGGGAGAGAGAGAGAGAAAGGAGACTAAGTATATATATTTAAAATAATGTGCATGGATTTATTTGCTTAACTGAAGTTGTAAAAACCTAAGGATAAAAGAGAGCAGAGAGAAATATTAAACACCCTTTTGTCATAACTGCTAAATCAAATATAAAGGAAATGACTTAAAGCTAAAGTCCTTCTTCTTTAGCAGCAAACCATTAGTCAGAAACTGAGTTGTACAATAAGTGAAGCTTGTAATTGTGGGAAAAAGAAATATATTCACTTTTTATTCCAAAATCCATATTTAGTAAAGATGACTCAGTGAATACTTCATAGTTGTGCAGTTGTTATTAATAGAGCTGTAGTGAAAGTGACTACTTCACTGAACAATCGTTACTGGTGTTTATTGTATTCCTTCAGTGAATCAGGTCCTGTTTTATGTACATTGTTCTATGTAACACCATTAGCAATATTTCAAAATGATAATACTCCAGTTTGAAAATAAGGAAAGTATAGCATTAAATATCTCATATTAAATGTAGAATATCCCTTATGATTGCCTTGATCATTTATTCTTTTTCCCTTGTTTCTAAATCTAATTTCTGGATTTTCATGCCTTTTAATTTGGTATGGCACTGTTGTCTGTCATGTCAATCATACATGCCTTAGAATCTCCATCACTTCAAAGTGATGAATACCCACAATCCAGGCTTAGGAAGCCAATGCCTTGATTATAAAGGCATTCCAACCCAAGTAGTCTAGCTCTTATGAGTTGATAGCCTCAGACAATGATAGTCTATCTAACCTAAAATATATTGCAAATGTTTAAAGGAAATACAGACAGTACAAGTTGGATTGGTTCAACTTTTTATTGTTTTCTGTTTTTTTATCCTTTTTTCTTTGTTGTTTAATTTGTTTCTAATCATATATGGAAAAGTAACAACAGTGTGGAAGGAAAAATTCAGCTAACAACATGAAAGCAAAATGATCAAACTTATTTGGGACATTTATTTCTATCTTAATTTATGTCATACCTATCTTTAAATGTATTTTAAACAGCCAATATAATGAACAAGGGACATTTGTATGTCATTGCAAATCAAGACTTTAAATTCACAAAGAAGAGTGGAACCAGGAATAAGCATGACACAACACTAAAATGAAACAATAGCTCTTAGGTTTTCTGGTGTGGTTGTTTGTTTGTTTGTTTCAGGTTTTTTGGCAAAAATGGTGACAACTTGCTATTTTGAAGTGATGTAGATTCTAAGGCATTTATGGCTGTCATGACAGACAACAATGCTGACACCAAAGTAAAAGAAATATGAATCAGAAATTAGGCACGAGAGAAATAGAATGAAAGGTCATTGCAAACATGAGGGATATTCAATTTTGTGATGAGAAATGGAATTAAAGCGATGGTAAATAGCATAGGAATTTAGAAAGAAAACCTTGAAAATTACAAATCATTTTTATAAAAATAATCTTATTTAATTAATTAAAAAATTTGTACATATATATCATCTTATCCACTGTTTACTCCACATCCAACTAACTCCTTCTAGTATCCTTCCAATTGGCTCCCTCTCACTTCATGAAATTTTGTTTATTATTAGTATTTTTAGTATTATTATTATTAATCACCCACTGAGACTGGTTAGTGCTGACCATGAGTGAAATCATATGGACCCAGTCACAAGGTCATGGACAACCACATCCTCAAGGAAAAGTGAGTCTCTCTCCCTCAGCAGCCATCAATTGCCAATAGATCACCAAATAGGAGTGGAATTTCAAGAGTCCTTTCCCTATCAGGATGAAAGTCATGCAGGTCTGTGGTGGCCACTAAAGGCACTGAGTTGATTTACATATCAGTCATGGTCTATTCATAAGTTGGTGTTTCAAAGCACTGTTTCTTATTCTCCAGTTCTTACATCCTCCTCCCCACCCCGTTGCCTACTCTTCTACATGTTTCTTGAGTTTTGGAAGCGAGAGAATTGATGTAGATATTCCATCCATAGCTGAGCACTCAAAGTCAGCTATTCTCAGCATTTTAAGAAGTCATAAGTTGTCCTCAAATCCCACCCACCCTCTGAGACTGCAACTGTTCCCTGAGACAGAGCCTGCCAATACCCAATTGAACTAAGTGAGTCTTTATCCTTATACCTGAACACCCCACCCCCTAGGCTTTGGGCCCAGGGGCACAATCCTGTGCCCCTACACCACCACCCATTGCAGTCCCAGTTTCAATCCAGTTGGCAGGCAGACCTCCTGCAGACAGGTCAGACTATCACCATCTACCACATGCTAAGACTACAGCTACTCCCTGAGACAGAACCCACTAGTGCCAATTGGACTAAGAGCTGCTCCCTGAGACAAAGAGTCCATCAGCATTGATTAGAACAAGAGCTACCACTGGACCAAGAGTATAGATCAGACCAAGAGAGGCTCCCACAGACACAGACACCGCTTTCACCAAGTGGAGAAAGAGATGGGTAGATGCCAGTGCAAAAATACAGTCATCAACATAAAAACCAATATGGCTCCATCAGAACCTACATCACTAAGACCTGAACATTCCAACACAGAAGAAACAGAAGCTATCAACCTTAAAAATGACTTTAAGAAGATATTAGAGATCTTAAAAGAGAAAATGAAAAAATCCCTTAAAGAAATAAAGGAAAAGTCAAACAAAAAATTGGAAGAAATTAGTAAATCCCTTGACAGCCAAGAGAAAGCAATTAAATAAATGAGGGAAACAGTTCAAGATTTGAAAACTGAAAGTGAGAAAATAAAGAAGACACAAACTGAGGGAATGCTGGAAGTAGAAAATCTGAGTAAATGAACAGGAACTACAGATGCAAGTGTAACCAACAGAATGCAAGAGATGTAAGAGCAGATCTGTGGTGTTGAAGATGTGGTAGAGGAAATGGATTCATCAGAAGATATGGTAGAGGAAATAGATTCATCAGTCAAAGAAAACACTAAAGCCAACAAAGTCATAACCCAAAATGTCCAGGAAATTTGGGGCACCATGAAAAGACCAAACCTATGAATAATAGGGATAGAAGAAGGAGAATACCAACTCAGAGGCACAGAAAATATATTCAACAAAATCATAGAAGAAAACCTTCCCAACCTAAAGAAGGAAATGCCTATAAAGATACAAGAAAATTACAGAACACCAAATAGCCTGGATCCCCCCCCCCAAAAAAAAAACCTCCCCTCACCACATAATAATCAAACCACTAAACATACAGAATAAAGAAAAATATTAAGTGCTACAAAGGAAAAAGGCCAAGTAACATATAAAGACTTCTCAATGGAGACTCTGAAAGTCAAAAGGTCCTGGACAGACATTATGCAGACACTAAGAGACCATGGATGCCAACCCAGACTATTATACCCAGCAAAACTCTCAATCAACATAGACAGAGTAAACAAAATATTCCATGATAAAACCAGATTTAAACAATATCTCTCCACAAATCCAGCCCTACAGAAAGCACTTGAAGGAAAAATCCAAACAAAGGAAGTTAGATACACCCATGAAAACACAGGCAATAGATAGTCCCACACCAACAAATACCAAAGAAGGGAAACATACAACACTATCACCAAAAAAAAAAAGCAGGAATTAACAATCACTGATCATTAATATCCATGGTCTCAATTCACCTATAAAAAGACACAGGCTAACAGAATGGATCCAAAAACAAGATCCATCCATTTGCTGCATACAAGAAACATACCTCAACTTCAAAGACAGACACTACCTCAGAATAAAAGGCTGGGAAAAGACTTTCCAATCAAATCGATTTAAGAAGCAAGCTGGTGTAGCTATCCTAATATCTGATAAAATACTTCAAACTAAAATCAACTGAAAGAGATCTGGAAGGACATTACATATTTATCACAGGGAAAATCTGACAAGATGAAGTCTCAATTTTGAATATTTATGCCCCAAATACAAGGGCACCTACATTTGCAAAAGAAACATTACTAAAGCTTAAATTGCACATCAAAACCCATACACTAGTAGTGGAAGACTTCAACACTCCACTCCAGGTCTGCCACACAGAGACTTAACAGAGAAATAAGGTAACTAACAGACATTATGACTCAAATAGACTTAATAGATATCTACAGAATATTCCACCCTAACACAAAAGAATATACCTTCTTTCAGCACCCCATGGAACCTTTTCCAAAGTCGACCACATGCTTGGTCACAAAGCAGATCTCAACAGACACACAAAAAAAAAATTGGAATAACCTCCTGTATCTTATCAGATCATCATGGCTTAAAGTTAGATTTCAACAACAACAAAAATTACAGAAAGCCTACAAACTCATAGAAACTGAATAATGCCAAATTGAATCAGTCAAGGAAAAAATAAAGAAAGAAATTATAGATTTCCTAGAATTCAATGAAAATTAATGTACAACATACCCAAACTTATGGAACACTCTGAAAGCAGTGCTAAGAGGAAAATTCATAGCTCTAAATTCCCACATAAAGAAGTTGGGGAAATCTCACACTAGTGACTTAACAGCACAACTGAAAGCTCTAGAACAAAAAGAAGCAAACTCACCCAGGAGAAACAGATGCCAGAAAATAATCAAATTGAGGGTTAAAATCAATAAAATAGAAACAAATAGAACAATACAAAGAATCAATGAAACAAAGAGTTGGTTCTTTGAGATAATCAACAAGATAGACAAGCTCTTATCCAAATTAACCAAAAAGCAGAGAGAAAGAGAGCATCCAAATTAACAAAATCAGAAATGAAAAGAGAGACATAACAACAGACAATGAGGAAATCCAGAGAATCATCAGGTCATACTTCAAAAACCTGTACTCCACAAAATTGGAAAATCTGAAAGAAATGGACGATTTTCTGGATAGGTGCCCCATACCAAAGTTAAACTAAGACCAGATAAACTATTTAAATAGACCAATAACCCTAAGGTAATAGAAACAGTCATTAAAAGTCTCACAACCAAAAAAGGCCCAGGACCAGACGGTTTCAGCACAGAATTCTACCAGATTTTCAAAGAAGAGCTAATACCAATACTCTTCAAATTGTTCCACACAATAGAAACAGAAGGAACATTACCAAATTCTTTTTATGAGGCTACAGTTACCCTAATAACCAAACCACACAAAGATGCAACAAAGAAAGAGAATTACAGAGCATTCTCCTTCATGAACATTGATGCAAAAATACTCAATAAAGTACTGGCTAACCCAATCCAGGAACACATTAAAAAAAAATCATCCACCATGACCAAGTAGGCTTTATCCCACGGATGCAAGGGTGGTTCAACATACGAAAATCTATCAATGTAATACACCATGTAAACAAACTGAAAGAAAAAAAAAACATGATCATCTCAATGGATGCTGAAAAAGCCTTTGACAAAATCCAACACCCCTTCATGATAAAGGTTCTAGAAAGATCAGGAATACAAGGAACATACCTAAACATGCTAAAGGCAATTTACAGCAAGCCAACAGCCAACATCAAATTAAATGGAGAGAAACTCAAAGCAATTCCACTAAAATCAGGAACAAGACAAGGCTGTCCACTCTCCCCATACTTATTCAACATAGTTCTTGAAGTTCTAGCTAGAGCAACAAGATAACAAAAGGAGATCAAGGGGATACAAATTGGAAAGGAAGAAGACAAACTTTAACTATTTGCAGACAATATGATAGTATACATAAGTGACCCCAAAAATTCTACCAGGGAACTCCTACAGCTGATAAATTCCTTCAGTAAGGTGGCAGGACACAAGATTAACTCAAAAAAATCAGTAGCCCTCCTATATACAAATGATAAATGGGCTGAGAAAGAAATCAGAAAAACATCACCCTTACAATAGCCACAAATAATATAAAATACCTTCGGGTAACTCTAACTAAGCAAGTGAAAGAACTGTATGAAAAGAACTTTAAGTCTCTGAAGAAAAAAATTGAAGAAGATATCAGAAAACAGAAAGAACTCCCATGCTCGTGGATAGGTAGAATAAAGATAGTAAAAATGACAACCTTACTAAAAGCAATCTATAGATTCAATGCAATTCCCATCAAAATCCCAACCCAATTCTTCACAGACTTTGAAAGAACAATACTTACCTTTATATAGAAAAACAAAAAACCTAGGATAGCTAAAAGAATCCTGTATAATAAAACAACCTCTGGAGGCATCATGATTCCTGACCTCCAGCTCCACTATAGAGCAACAGTAATAAAAACAGCTTGGTAGTGGCATAAAAACCAACCTGTGGACCAATGGAATTGAATTGAAGACCCTGACATTAATCCACACACCTATGAACATATGATTTTTGACAAAGAAGCCAAAACTGTACCATGGAAAAAAGAAAGCATCTTCAACAAATGGTGCTGGCATAACTGGATGTCAACATGTAGAAAATTGCAAATAGATCCATATCTGTCACCATGCACAAAACTCCAGTCCAAGTGAATCAAAGACCTCAACATAAATCCACTTGCACTGAATTTGATAGAAGAGAAAGTAGGAAGTGGTCTGGAATGCATTGGCACAGGAGACCACTTCCTAAATATAACACCAGTAGCACAGACACTGAGAGTGACAATTAATAAGTGGGACCTTCTGAAACTGAGAAGCTTTTGTAGGACAAAGGACACAGTCAATAAGACAAAAATGGCAGCCTACAGAATGGGAATATATCTTCACCAACCCCACATCTGAAAGAGGGCTGATCTCCAAAATATATAAAGAACTCAAAAAGCTAGACTTCAAATTATTGAACAATCAAATTTAAAAAATGCACTACAGAGCTTAACAGAGAATTCTCAACAGCAGTTCAAATGGCTGAAAGACATTTAACGAATTGCTCAACATCCTTAGTCACCAGGGAAATTCAAATCAAAACAACTCTGAGATACCATCTTATACCTGTCAGAATGGATAAGATTAAAAACACTGAAGACAGCTTACGTTGGAGAGGTTGTGGAGCAAGGAGAACACTCCTCCACTGTTGGTGGGAATGCAAACTTGTACAGCCACTTTGGAAATCAGTATGGCAGTTTCTCAGAAAATTGGGAACAAGTCTTCCTCAAGACCCAGCTATACCACTCTTGGGCATATACCCAAGGAATGCTCAATCTTACCAGGAAGATACATGCTCAACTATGTTCATAGCAGCATTATTCATAATAGCAAGAACCTGGAAACAAACTAGATGTCCCTCAATTGAGGAATAGATAAAGAAAATGTGGCACATAAACACAATGGAGTACTACTCAGCAGTAAAAAACAATGATATCATGAAATTTGCAGGCAAATGGATGGAACTAGAAAATATCATCTTGAGTGAGGTGACCCAGACTCAGAAGGACAAACATAGTAAACATAGTATGTACTCACTCATGAGTGGATACTAGATGTGAGGGAAGGGATGGCCAGACTGCAACCCATAGCTCCAGAGAGGCTAGCAAACAGGGAAAGACCCT
The DNA here is from genome assembly GCF_007827085.1 of Peromyscus californicus insignis. Taxonomy (NCBI): domain Eukaryota; kingdom Metazoa; phylum Chordata; class Mammalia; order Rodentia; family Cricetidae; genus Peromyscus; species Peromyscus californicus. The sequence goes on from NW_026294573.1 coordinate 96,547,276, forward strand.
AGGAGGGACATGTGGATGACCTTGCAAAGGAGAAGTAGATGAGATCTACCTGAGTGGACTGGGGGTAGGGGCTGGCAGAGAGCAAGGAGAGGGGGATGAGAACATAGGGAAATGGGAGGTTCAAGCTGTAACAAGGACAGAGTCGGAGGGCAGGAAGGGAGATACCATGATAGATGAAGACATCATGGGAATAGGAAGAGGAAGGGTGCTGGGGAGGCTCTCAGGAATCCACAAGGATGACCCCATCTTGGTCTGCTGGCAGTGGTTCAGAGGGTGCCTGGACTGGTCTACTCTGGTGACTGGTCTAGTGATTAACCTAGCTGTCATCATAGAGTCTTTGTCCAGTGACTGATAGAGTCAGATGCAGAGATCCATAGCCAGGCACCAGGCTGAGCTCCATGAACCCAATTGATGAGAGAGAGGAGGGATTCTGCAGGTAGGGGACGTCGAGATCATGATGGGAGGACGTGCAGAGATGAATGGCCACACTAGTGGAAGCCCATGAACTGTGGACTGGTGACTGTGGAGCCCCCATGGGACTGGACTAGGACCTCTGGATATGGAAGATGGTTGTTTGGCTCGAACTATTTCGGGAACACCCAGACAGGGGTATAGGGATATGTTCCTGGTGCATGGGCAGGCTTCTGGGAATCCGGTGCCTGTGGTGTGATACTTTGCACAACCTTGGTGTAGTGGGAAGGGGCTTGGACTTGCCTAGGCTCATTGTGCCAGGCTCTGCTGACTCCCCATGGGAGACCTTGATTTGGGGGATGTGGGGATGTGGGGTCACTTGGGAGACAGGGGTGGGGTGGGAGAAGGGAGGGGAGTCTGTGGGTGGTATGTGGAGTGAGTAGAAAATTTCTTAATAAAGAAAAATGGAAAAAAGTCACAAGTCTCTTAATTATTGAGAGTAGCACAAATCTATGGGTACAAACAGAAATGTTAAGAAAGCATTTGACAGTGTGACCATTCATTGAAACCACACCAGTAGGATTTATCCATCCCTGGGCTTTTGACAAGGTTTACAGTACTGTACTTGCAATCTCTTCTGTGAGACAAGCCCTACATGCTGTCAGAAAGAGTTTAAATAACTCTCATAGCTATCATGCTGTTATTGTGCCAATGGACACAAGAGAAAATACAACATTCTTCCAAAATAGATGTCATAGAAAGTCCTGAGACTAAGGAATCATACTTCAACATAATAAAGGCTATATATAACAAACATGGAAGCAGCATCATGATAAATGGAGAAAAGCACAAAGCATTCCCACTAAGATCAGAAACAAAACAAAGGTGTCTACCTTCCCTATTCCTATCTAACATGGTGTTTAAAGTCTTAGCTAGATAAATAACACAAGAGAAGAAAATAAAAGGGATACATATGGTATGTTAGAAGTCAATATTTGACTATTTTCAAATGATACGACCAGTTATACAAAAGTTCCTAAAGACTACACCAAAAAATTCTTAGTTATGATTAATTGTTGCTTTTAAATGACTATTATTGGAAGTTGTTTTGTCCATATGGAGGCAAACAATTAGTTCTTAAAAGAAAAACAAAACATATTATGGTAATTTAATCAAAGAAATTTTTACCACTACATTCATGAACTCACAGTGGCTGTGGTTGTCTACACAAGGTTGGTTGATAAAGCCATTCAGTATTCTAGCTTAGAGTGAGAAGCGATTACAGAGCCATTCCCTCAGCTGACAAGCTATGGATGGTTGAGAGCTTCTGGAGTAGAAAGTGTTGGTTTTCTAAGTATGTTTCCTGGTAGGTTTTTCATAAATAAATAGACCCACACCTGGAAATACATGGACAGCACAAATTATAGTTGATGGGTTATTAAATTACAAAATAAGAAGACCTGAAATTGTAGCTGGGTAAGAAAGTGTGTGTCAATCTTAGAGGAGTAATGTGTATGGCTATTGTAAAGACAATTAAATGTAACGCTTTCATGAGAAGCTCAAATTCTCTGATTGAATGTGTCTTATCCTTTCTTGCATGTCTAATTCTATCAACCCTCTACTGAAAATTTTCACTTAAATAGCTTAAGTAACTTCAGTTCTGCTGTGTGTCCTTCCTAGTCCTCAAAATCTTCCCTGCAACAAAACCAAGACCCCCAGCTTCTCTTAAAGTCTCTGAAAATAAGTACTCAGAACTGTCTCTCTGGTCCATGCCCCACTGTCATTTAAGAGAAACATACCTTTGACCTTGTACGTGTTCATGGTTTTAATAATATGACCATCGGGGAGGTTTTTGTATATTGAGGATAAAGGAAATGTTCTCAGTGTAATGATCTTTGATCTCATATATCAAGGACATTAAGAATATTAATGATCTGTCTAGCTTAAATAAAAGGACAAAAAAATCTCTGAAGAAGTTGTGAGTGCACAACAACATAAAAGAATGCCATGTTTATATATTATATAAAAATATGTACAGTGATATTCAAGGATGGACATGAATGCACACGAGGAAAATCTCCATAGATTGGTGTGGCTGTGCCTTATCGGTCTCTACAGGCTTAGCTCATTTGTTTAATCTTATTTTGAATTTTTTACATAAGATAAGCCATTCAATGGTTTAAAAAAATTTTGTTAAAATTCGCATTTAAAACTATTCCTGATTTTTAATGATAGTCATTCTGGAATGAGATAGAATCTTAGTGTTATTTTCTTTTAATATTATTTTTATTATTCTTATTGTATATGTGACACATGTACAGGTGTGAATGCCATAACCGGATCAAATTTAAGCCCCTAGTTTTTGCAAATGAAGCATTTGGCCAGAATCTTACATGAGGAATTATCTTACTACCCTTCAGTGTTGTTTTAATATACATTTATGTGATATCTAAAGATCTTGAACATGTTTTTCATACCATTATTGTTCATTTCTGTTTCTTCATTTAAACATGTCTGCTAAGTTCAATTGCCACTTATTAATGGGATTATTTTTCAATTTTGTATTTATATGAATATGTTTGTGACTGTGTGAGTTTATATGCACCACGGGTATGCCAGGGCCTGCAGAGGCAAGAGAGTTTTTGATCCTCTGGAAGTAGAATTTTAGATGGTTGTGAGGCAGCTGATATTTATACTGGAAACTGAACTTAGGTCTTCTGCAATAACAGTAAGTGATCTTAACCACTAAGCCATCACTTAAGCCAAAGGTGAGATTACTTTAAAGTTCTTAATTTTTTTAGTTCTTTGTATATTCTGGATACTGATCCCTTATCAGAGGAATTCCTAGTGAATATTTTCTCTGTAGAGTGTCTTTTTTTTTTTACTCTGTTGTAAAATACAACAACATGTATGGAAATCACATTACAAATTTTACAGTACTGCATTTTATACAATTAATGAAAGTATGCTCAGTTAAAAAGCATTTGATGTATTAAATAGATTAATGAGAGAATGTGATAGGTGTGGCATGATTTTACTGTAGCAGTCAAATAATTGTGTCAGGGGAGAAAGAATTATGTTCTATTTAGAAGGTTCATTTCACTAATATTTCCTTGTAGCTAGAGTTTTCCTGCCTGGCCCACAGTCAGGACAAATCTCTCTCACCCGCCAGTCCCACAGCCTCTCAGACCCGACCAAGTAAACACAGAGACTTATATTGCTTACAAACTGTATGGCCGTGGCAGGCTTCTTGCTAACTGTTCTTACAGCTTAAATTAATCCATTTCTATTAATCTATACCTTGCCACATGGCTCGTGGCTTACCGGCATCTTTACATGCTGTTTCTCATCATGGCGGCTGGCAGTGTCTCTCTCACTCAGCCTTCCACTTTCCAGCTGTATTTTCCTCCTTGTCCTGCCTATACTTCCTGCCTGGCCACGGGCCAATCAGTGATTTATTTATTGACCAATCAGCAACACATTTGACATACAGACCATCCCACAGCACTTCCTATGTTCTCAGATGAATGGAGCTAAGTGTGTACTAACTTACAACATGTTCTCACTAGGTAAATATTGAAAAGATGTGCATTTTAAAAGGACAGAGGATTCTAATATCTTTTTCTTTTTTTGTTTTTTCGAGACAGGGTTTGTAGTTTTGCGCCTTTCCTGGAACTCACTTTGTAGACCAGGCTGGCCTCGAACTCACAGAGATCCACCTGACTCTGCCTCCCGAGTGCTGGGATTAAAGGCGTGTGCCACCACCGCCCAGCAGGATTCTAATATCTTATCAATACAACAGACAGGAGACTTTGTTCTCTATATTTGACTGTTTGTGTGTTATTCCTCAAGTCTTGGTCTTAGTGTCGAAGTGTTGGAGCATGAAATTTCTGTGAGCCTTTTATTAAGGATTCTATCTTATGAGGTTGAGTCTGTTGATGGCATGAAAGAAAGCTTAGATCATTTTTTCCTCAATTCAGTTTCATCTATCTATTTTTTAAAATTCTTCAAAATTCTAGAATTATATCTCCTGTTAATTTATTTACGTATTTCAAAAGATTGGTAGAAACTTTGGTTTGTTATTCTGTTTGTCCTCAAAGATACAGAAAAAGTTAGAGAAGAAAATATAGGCTATCAGAAAACTAATTCTATGTTAAATTAGAACTTCTTGTAGTATTTAATTTAGTCTGTATTGGAGTAGTCTTTTATTCAAAGAGCTGTAAGAAACCTCCATAAATCATTTACTTTCCCATTTCAGGTAACTGAGTATGTCCAACTAACTAATAGGTTAATATTAAACCACATTCTTTCACTATTGAGTACAAATAAAAGAGCATCAATATGCCAGTTCATTTCATTACAACTATTAGCTAGTTGTAAATTTGATTGTGTTGTCTCCGATGACTATTGGCTACATGTATATTTTCTTTAGAGCATTAGCTGATGTTAAAGCTCCTGTGATTTTTTTGTAGACAAATGTTGGTGTCATCTTGATCTCAACAAACATTTTCATCTCCCATAAAAAACAGACATGTGTCATCATGTCTTTTTATGTTATCAGGGCCCATGTATCATTTTTAAGAGCTTGAATTCATCAATTAATACTCAATTGAGAATGTACTACTTCTGTATGGTAGTATTTATATTACTTGAGTGACAGTTTTGTGCCAGGTGTAGCCTGTTACTGATTAGTTTTTCCAGCTTTAACAAATTGCATTACGATCCTTTCTCAGTCTGACTACAGACTCTTATGGGGACAGTAGACATAGAGTATAGCAAGCACTGTATTAAGTTAAGGTATAGAGTAGGTGAGGGAGTTAAGGCAAGGGTGAACAGAAATAAGGAGGGCCCCGTTCTAAAAGAGGATAACTCAAAATATTTATGGCTGCTAAAGGGAGAATAAAATATGGTGTAAGGATAAGGAAAAGCCTATATGGAGGAAGAGAAAACTATTAACTTTAGGAACCTTCTAAGTTTTTTAAAATTTTTCTTCATAAAATCCTACAGAGACAAATGGACTTGGTGCTATGGTAGATGAAGTGCTGCCGACTCTTCAGAGGCTGATTGGAGAAAGGACTTTTTTTTTTTACTTTGCAATACAATTCAGTTCTACATATCAGCCACGGATTCCCTTGTTCTCCCCCATCCCGCCCTCCTCCCCTTCCCCCCAGCCTACCCCCCATTCCCACCTCTTCCAGGGCAAAGCCTCCCCCGTGGACTGAGATCAACCTGACCCCCTCCAACGACTGAGCGATCTGGATGCAGAGATCCATGGCTAGGCCCCAGGTGGAGCTCTGGGAGTCCAATTAGCTAGATAAGAAGAGGGTTTATATGAGCGAGAATTGTTGAGACCAAGGTTGGATAAAGCACAGGGGCAAATAGCCAAACGAATGGAAACACATGAACTATGAACCAATGGCTGAGAGGTCCCCAACTGGATCAGGCCCTCTGAATAGGTGAGACAGTTGATTGGCTTGATTTGTTCGGGAGGCATCCAGGCAGTGGGAACGGGTCCTGTGCTCATTACATGAGTTGGCTGTTTGAAATCTGGGGCCTATGCAAGGTCGCTTGGCTTGGCCTGGGAGGAGGGAACGGGACCTGCCTGGACTGAGAAAGGATGTTTTAAAATAATAACAATAATTACATTAAAGAGATCTGTACAGATGAGACACAGGTGAGAGAAGAAAGAGTCTAGATATATTCCCTAAATATCAAAACCCATGTTCGAAAAAATGAGAGCTCAGTGAGACTCTCAATGTGTGCCTTAGTTACTTTTCCGTTGCCATGATAAGACACCATGACCAAAGCAACTTCAAAAGAAAATGTTCATGGAGGCTCAGAGTTCCAGGGAGTTAGGGTCAGTGACCATCACGGTGGGGAGCATGACAACAGGCAGGTAGATGTGGTGCTGGAACAGTATCTGATGCCTTATATCTTGACCCGCAGACATGAGGAAGAGAGAGGCAGCATGCTAACTGGGAATGCCATGGGGGTTTTGAAACCTCAAAGCCCACCCCAACAATACACCTTTTCCAACAAAAACCACAAATGTGGGGATGTGGAAGTGACTTTCTTTCGAATGAAAAAAAAATCAAAACAACATAATGATAGTTCTTTAAATCCCAAGTACAAGTTAAATTCACCAAATTATTTTTCTTCTTTTTTTGTTTACATTTATGTATTTGGTGGAGAGTTAGTTGAGACACAGCGTGGTGCATGTGCAGTGGACAGAGAAGAATGTGTATAACATTCTGTCTCTCTCCTCCCATTATGTAGGTTCCAGGGATAAGTAAGACACATGTGGTCAGGCTTGACTGAAAACACTTTCACTTTTCCATGCCTAACTATCTTACCAGCTCATCAAAACATTTTTCATCCCAATGGTAAAGATACAATGCTTTTGCCATGAAACCAATTTGTAGGTATGCTCTCTCATCAATTCATTTTCCCGAGGATTGAGGAAGAAAAACATGGAATGCCATTATTAAAATATTGCATTTGCATCCAGCATCCAACTAGACTCTCTTCATAATGTCCAAAGGATATACATCTGTTCAGTTTTGTAATATTTAGGAATATTTCACAATTTTCCAAAGAGGCTTTAGCAAATTATATTTTCGCTAACACGTTTTCAGTTTATATTGCTTCATATCATAGCTATTCCATGATATGCTCTTGATATTTAGCTTGCAATTAATTAGTCTGATCATTCATGTCATCCTATATTTTCATGTCTCTACAGTTCATGGTTGTTCCAGGTACAACCCTTATCCTAATAGGGAAGGGAAACTTTTCAATTTTTTTATTAATTTATGAGTACTAACAAATACAGTAATTGAAACTTGTACAACTATTAAAAAGAAGTTTAAATTTGAAAAAAAAAACATTGAAAGAACAAGATGTGTGCTGAGAAAGTCTCAGGAGTTACAGATCACACATACTCTTGCAGAAGATCCTAGTGAGGTTTTTTTTTTTTTTTCTTTTTTTTTTTCCTAAAACCCTCATGATCAAAGTTGCTTGTAACTTTAGAGGCTCTGACTCTCTCTTCTTGCTTTCTCAGAAAAATTGCACTCATTTGCACACACCCACACACAAATGCACATGCACACACATAATTAAGAAGTGAAAATTAATCTCCTTTTTAAAAAGATAAAACAAAATGAGTCTAAGTATGACTAAGGAAAATCCAACTTTGGGGAGAAGATGTGTTGGATGAGAGAGAGAGAGAATAATTTACATTACAAAGTCTCAAAGGAATGGAAAAGAGATTCAATCAACTACATTTCTAGATTTTTGAAGGGTAGAGAATGCAAACTAGGAAAACAAGCTGAATAAGAATAAATCTCACCAAACATATTGCACTGATGCACTGCGTAACATTTCTTGGCATACTGGCAAGCAAGGCAACTTTGTGACCTAAGGTACAAAAGCAACACAAGGCTAGTGATTGCAGCTCGATTTTAAACAAGAAGAGATGTAGAAAGAGAGTCAAGGAAAAATTGTGTCTTTCTTGTTCGTGCTTACCTTTTACATTAGGATAGAGTTTCTCATTATTGTGCCTTTCACTTCATGAGTAGTCATTAACATGAAGTATGAGAAGGTGGAATACTCTTGAGTTAAGAAAAGGATTCCCGAAATTCAACAAGATAAGAAATGTCCCTTGCCATTGAATACATCTATTAAGGACTGTTTTTGTTATTCATATCCCAATGATTATAATTGTTTTCTCCTTGCTTCAACGAATGCTCAAGAGAACACTTGTAAAGAGTGAAAAAGTCTTTTGTTATTTGGGGTTTGTTTTTCTTTCTTTCTCCACTATCCACCCCTTGCAATTTTCCAAAACCTTTTTGCTCTGGTTCTTTTTGCTGCCAGTTCGAAATGAATATCTGAATAGTGCCAACTAAACATGTCACACACTATAGGCTGGCTGTATTGTCTTGTAACTTTTTCCTCCAAATGACATGACCATTGTTTCTAAACATGGCCACATTCAAATTCTCAGGACACAGAGAGAGTGTAGACAAATTATTTGCCAGAAACATTCTGGTCCCCTGCTAGTATAGTCCTTTCATCCGTGTGAGCCCATTTCCCCTTTCACATATTATTTTAGTTACTGTTGTATTGCTATGAAGAGACACTTTGGCCAAGGGGACTCTTATAAAAGAAAGCATTTAATTTAGTTGGGAACTTGTTTACAGTTTCAGAGGCTTAGTTCATCATCAACATAACAAGAAGCTTGGTACCAAACAGGCAGGCAATGGGCTAAGAGCATACATTCTGATCTACAGGCAGGCAGAGAGAGACACTGGGTCTGGCATGGACTTTCAAAACTACAAAGCCCCATTCCAGCAAAACACTTTCTCCAACAAGGCCACATCTCCTAATCTTTCCAGTCCTTCTCAACCAGTCCCACATCCTGGTGATGAAGCATTCAAACATATGAATGAGCCTGTGGCGGCCATTCTTATTCAAGCCACTACTTCTGGCTCTTTTCCGGGATTCTGGTCTTCTGAGATCCCACCACAATCACCCAGTGAGAGAGTATTAAGGGTTCTAGGGCTTTTCATAAAATCATCTCTAAATATTTTCAAAATCTCCCTCTAAACTATAGGCTTCTATAATACATGTAAAACTTCAGCCATGGCAATGAACTGACTCTCTGTACAAATTTTCCTTGCTAGTTATTTTCCTTGCTACAGTGACACAAATTCCAGGGAGAATGATATGAAAGGTGGCAGGATTTACTGTAGCTCCCAATTCAGAAGTTTCAGCCAATGGATATTTGCCCTGGTATCCATGGGCATCATGGTATAAGCTGATTATGAGATTTTATTTCAGAAGAAGCTGAAGAAGAAGCAAGAAAAGGTCAAAGCAAGGTATTCTTAAGGTTCCACACCCAGAGACATACATCCTTCAACTGTGACTCATCCCCATAATGCTTAGAGAACCCCTAAAAATAGTGATATCACTTGGAAACCCAGAATTCAAAACAGAGTCTGAGAAGACTTTTGATTCTTAAACTATGTCAATAATAAATGTACTTATTTGTCCACTTATTTTTGAATTCAAAATGTTCATTGTACATTTGAATTGGTGAGGGGCAACTACAATTGTTCACAGTGATTAACTCATAGCCAAACTTTCCAACCTATAACAACTTCTAGTTTCTCCTTTACATGATAGACTGTTTTGAAACAAAAGCAAGAATCTTTAAATAATTCATTTGCAAATGTTATTAGATAACTTTACAAGGACATTGGTTTCACTTTTTTAAAATGCCATATACTAAATTAGCATACTTATATAAGCATTTTACTCGTTATCAATCATCAAGGATTTAACTTTCCCGATTGTGTCCTAAATTGAAATTTTTAAAATGATATCTAATGCAATTTAATATTTATTTAGTTCTACCTCTTGAGTTTCCAGATTACTTATTTAATAAGAATTCTCAGGACTGCTGACAGTGTTGAGAGATAAAGATCTGGGGGCCAAGCCTAAGGACCCAATTGCAAACCCTGAGACCCACGAAGCAGAAGGAGAGAACTGATTCCTGAAAGTTGTTTCTGAACCCCAGGTTCTCACCTTTGACTGTGCAGTGACACACAACAATAATTGTAACACTGCAAAAAAAAAAATCCTATGCAATGTATTTGATTTCTTCTTTTAATGGTTTGTGTTGTTGATTTGTTTAAACTGTGTGTGTGGGGGGGTGTGGGTGCAGGTGCATGCACATGTGAATATCGAGTGCTTGTGGAGTACAAAGCTTGTGGAGTCAGAGGCATTTGATCCCTGTGTAGTGGAAGTGAGGGGCACTTGTGAGCTACCTGATGAGGGCATTGAAAATCAAACTCAAATCCAGTGAAAGTAAGTACTGGGTGTGTGTTTTGAATATTTATTTATTTATTCATTTTTATACTAATTAAGCAAGTCCTCTTAACCTCCTAATCAAGTACCTCCTTTCCTTGTATTTGGTATCTGTAATAGTGTTTTCTGTAGCCTGCATATTACACATTATCCATATGTTAAATTTGACTGATTCAGCTATAGTATTATTTCATAGTTCTTCCTATCACCCATGATTCACGAAAGCCATTGACTGCAAAGACACTTATTCAAGAACAAATTGGCTTTTCAACTTATTTTACTTATTATTTTGTGTGTGATTGTGTGTGTGAGATTGAGCAAATGGGGAAAGGTGAGGGGGCACATGTATGCCATGGCTTGTAGAGGTTAAAGGACAACTTTGTAGAGTGGCCTCTCTTCTTCCACCTTTACATAAGTTTCCTGGACTGAACTCAGTGTCATCAGGCTTGTGAGCCATCACCTTTAGTTGCTGAGCCATCTTCCCAGCTCAAAACAAGTTTTTGTGTTAGGATCAAGACTATGCTATTGAGATGATAGAGTCCTCCAAGAGGAAGCACATAATCATCTCAGTGAACAGTTTTATTGTTATACAAACTGCCACTTTTGAGCAGAGACTTGGGATTATTTCACCAGAGTTTGGAAAGCAGCTAATGCTAGAATTGAATGTACCTCAGTTATTAGTTGTGAGATGATTGTAATGAGAAAATACACCTCACTGATTGCTACTTAATCTTACGGGAAGGAGCACTGGAGATGGGAAGATGGCTCATTGTGTAAGAGTGCTTCCTGTGCCAGCAGGAGGGATTGAGTTTGGATCCTACCACTCTTGTAAAAAACTAGGTATGGCTGTGTACACACCTGCATGCCAGAACCATGAAGTCACAGAGACAGGAAGATGTCTGGAGCTAGCTAGCTACAGATTAAATAAATGCACTGTCTCAAAGGAATAAGATGGGAAGTGTTAGAGTGAGACAGCAGATCTCCTCCTCTGGCTTCTGCTTGTTCATGCACAACCATGTACATCTGCACATACAACAAACATCATTTACACATACACACATACACACAAGTTTATAAACATAAATAAATAAAAATAAAAAAGGACAAAAGATTAATTTTATTAGTAGTAATTTTCAGAAATACATTTATTTCTGAATGAGCTTCAAAAACCATTCTCTTAATCTTAGCATAGGTATGAACTAATTAAGTTCAAAAGTAGTTTTGCATTTAAGTCTACCACATACACTCTTTTGGCTATGCAAAGTGTCCTTCTTTAACAGTGTAAGAGTCATCTCAAGTCAGGGACATCGTTAAGAAACATAAAAATGGACTGGAAATCCTGCAGAAGAGGGGGAGGAAGGATTGTAGGAGCCAGAAGGGTCAAAGGCACCACAAGAAAACTCACAGAATCAATTGACCTGGGGCTCAGAGAGACTGTGAACTAACAACCAGGGACCCTGCATGGAACTGAACTAGGCATTCTGCATTTATATGACAGTTGTGTAGCTTGGTCCTCTTGTGGGACTCTTAACAGCAGGAAGAGGGGCTGTCTGAGACACTTTTACTGGATTTTGGGACCCTACTCCTCATACTGAGTCGCCTTGCCCAGCCTTAATGCATGGGGAGTTGCTTAGTCAATGCAACTTGATACGCCATATTTTGTTGATATTCATGGGAGGCCTGTCCTTTCCTAAACAGAAAGAGAGAAGGAAAGGATTGGGTGTTGAGAACAAAGGGGGTGTTTTGTGGGAGACATACTGGAAGAAGGGGGATGAGAAACTGCTGCCCAGATGTTAAATAAATAAATAATTTATGTTTAAAAAAAAAGAAGCATGAAAATGTCTTGCATTTTAAAAATGTTAAATGAAAGGAAAAGCCACTTTCCCAGATATACTGTGTGCAGACGTTTGTTCCTAAGCTGTTCTTACTCACAGTTAATTGGTTTCCACACTATTTTGACATTTGCTTTGAATGTGTGGTATGACACAGAAAAGACATTGCTCCTCCTTTTCTGTACTCTCTAAGACTTTTGGCTCTTTGGGGAGAACTTTGTGCTGTATATAAATTTAGTATTTATTCATATTTCTTCAATAAAATATTTTGGAACCTGTAGTGGTTGAAAGACTCAAAATTGTGATGATAGATGGTCTAATATAATAACTATCAATATCAATACAACTCATTCTAAAATTCTGCTTTCTAGTTTTTGTTCCATTCAACAAATTTCAAGCATTTTCAAAAAATTTGTAGACTGAAGGCATATATTTTTTAGTGTTTTCAAAATTTTGCCTTATAACAGATACTAAGTTATCGTTCTCCTATCTTCTATTTATTGTTATTGTTTAACAGAAGTGAAATCAATGATTATTACATTTGGTCTTATAATCAGAGGGCTTAAAACATTTTATGGGATCATAACATTTTGCTTATCCTATAACATCAAACTTCTCAAATCATGTCCAAATCCACCTTCCTCAAATTTGCTCATTTTCCACTTCTACTTTTCCTAGATTTAAATGCATCGGCATCCACACTTGGTATGCATTTTACATATTTGGAGAAACAGTTTAAGCTGTCGCAAACTAGGAGGAGGCAGTAGTTTTCCTTATATCATATGCAGACAGCGTTCTCAGGGCTGATCTGCTCTGATTTATGGTCACAGTGCTGGAGCTCTGCTATTTGGCATCTTCCACCCGAACCGTGTCCATTGATAGTTTCCTGTTTAGGTTAATTATAAATTAGTTAGGGAAGTAAATACAGCCTCCAAGATGCAAACAGTGATAGTATCATCAGCTACGTTTTTCATTATTACAAATAATGTTGAATTTTAAATGTCAAGAAGCTAAATTAGGGTAAGATATCTCAAACCAAAATATTCTGGAGCAAGGGTGAGACACACATAAATATCAAAAGGCATAATTACTTCCTGCATAATTAAATCACTGAACTTGAACCAACAGTAAATTTAAGTTATTTATTTTAAAATCAGTATTATGTGTATATTTTTGTTACACAAATTTATGGAATAATGTGTCATAATTTGATACATGTGTACAATGTGTAATGATAACTGACAGGAGTTAATGCTCTTTTGTTCTTAAAGATTTGAAAATCTTTTGATTAGCATGATAATTTTACTATAATAATTCAAATGTTAGACTATTATATAATTTTTGACATTTTAGGGAAAAAGAAATTTGGAAGGCTCTAATATATCATCATTACTTTTGGAAATAGAAAACTCAAAGAAGATTTAATGTGTAAGATTTTCTTAAATTGTATACTCTTTAGCACAGTTGAGCTCATCTGCAGTGTGTCACATTGTGCCTTAGGCATCCAGTGAAGTCTGCACATTGAACTCTGCCGTCAGTAGAAACACACTAGCCATCTGCCAGCTTCCCTTGTCATTTGCTAAAGCAAGAAGAGTTCTGTGGTCAGACTGTCAGGATTGATGCAGCTGTCAGGAGAACCCACCACTCAGTGACTATGTATTACTACTCTCTGGTATCCACTGAAACCATTGGTGTGGAAATCATGATGAGGGATGAGTGAGACTCTATATATTCCAGAATCTTTTTAGAACTGTGTCAGGGCCATTACCTGCTCCTCTGCCTAAAGCATATTTGCTACAAGTTGTAGAAAAAAATTATGAATCACTGTTTTTATTTTGTCCTGTCTATCAAAACTGAAAATGTTGCCTCACTCTGGAAGATGACACTTACTTTTTTTTTTTTTTTTTTTTTTTTTTTTACTAGGAAATACGTTTAATACAAAATGCATCATGATAATCAATGGCTGCATTCTGGATACAAAATCCCCCAAAAAAGGGTTTACACGAGTGCTCATACCAATATGTTTGAAGATTTCCAGAAGACACAAATAACTCCGGTCCCAGTAAATTAATAGATACAAAGAAGACAAAATTATTTCATGAAAAAGAATGTCATTCATCCATAAAATCAAGGAAGGATGACTGTATTCTACATGTGTAGGCATTGGAATTATTATGCAAAAGATAAAATGTCAAATACAGAGTTCCTTAATATCTATACAGAAAGCATATTAATAGTTACCAAGTGCTGCTAAAAGAGTCATGGAAAGTGATTCCATCATGACCCCGTTTTGATCCTCTCGGATAATCATACACATTGGAATTAAAAGCACTAGTTCTATAGCCGTGTGTGAATACTCTCTTGCTATTGGCTTTTATGGTTTATGATGGTTAATTTTATGTTATCTGAATGAACCATAAACACAAATAACTAATTGTGTGTGTGTGTGTGTGTGTGTGTGTGTGTGTGTGTGTGTGTGTGTGCTGTGGGATGTTCTGTATGTCAAATGTGTTGCTGATTAGTCAATAATTAAAATACTGATTGGCCATTGGCTAGGCAGGAAGTGTAGGCGGGACAAGGAGGAGAATAAAGCTGGGAAGTGGAAGGCTGAGTCAGAGAGACACTGCCAGCCGCCACGATGAGAAACAGCATGTGAAGATGCCGGTAAGCCACGAGCCATGTGGCAAGGTATAGATTTATAAAAATGGATTAATTTAAGCTGAAAGAACAGTTAGCAAGAAGCCTGCCATGGCCATACAGTTTGAAACCAATACAAGTCTCTGTGTTTACTTGGTCTGGTCTGACGGCTGTGGGACTGGCAGGTGAGAGAGATTTGCCCTGACTGTGGGCCAGGCAGGAAAACTCTAGCAACATGTGTGTGTGTGTGTGATGCCTGGGTTGACAAAATGACTCTTTCCTCTCTATTAGAAGCAGACTTAGCTATCATTGGGACTGCCTAGGTATCACATGATGCACATAATTAAGCAGTGCCTATCAAATCAGGAGCAGAGAAATTTATCTGATACAAAGAGATATTCTAAGCACAGGCTCTGAGGCACCTATATTTCTTAGTAAGAGAATGTCCAAGGTCCAAAGTCATCCTTAACTCCTATGAAAGGCGTGTCCATCCATGCATAGTTTTCTTCCCTTTGTTTGATAAAAATAGTTTCCAACTAAATAGAAGCAAAGGTTTAAGACTATAGCAATGGTTGGACAATTTGGTTCAGCAGTTAGGAGCCCTTGTTACTCTAAAACTCCACACATTCCATTCCCAGCTTCCATATAGCAGCTCACAACCATCAGTAACTCCAGCCTCAGGGGATCCAACACTCTGTTTTGGCCTCTGCACTCACCAGATATGCACATGGTACACATAGATATATTCAGGCAACACTCATACACAGGCAATAAGAAAATAAGTAAATCTAAAAAAACTCTAAAGAATACAGCAAAAGCAGTAATGCATTTAATTTCTTTCTTAATATTAGTAATATTGCCTATGTGATTATTATCTTTTTTGTTGTTGTTGTTTTTCAAGACAGGGAGGGTTTCTCTGTGTAGTTTTTGTGCCTTTCCTGGATCTCACTTTGTAGACCAGGCTGGCCTCTAACTCATAGAGACCCACCTGGCTCTGCCTCCTGAGTGTTGGGATTAAAGGCATGCACCACCACCGCCCAGTGTGATTATTATCTTAAACAAATATATATATATATATATATTTATGTATGTATATATATTTATGTATGTATATGTATTCATGAATCTGATGAGATTTCTTCACTAGAATTAACATAATTTTGAAAATGTTTCCTATTAAGTGTGTGGAAATGCAAATAGAAACATTGAAGCATCATATCATTACATAAAATGAACAATAGTCTGAAATGCCAGAAGGGTATATGTATGAATATGTATCAATTTATTAATGGAAGCTATGGGAAAGCAGACTCATGGAGACAAGATAAGATAAATCCAGTTTCATTCTGTTTTGCCCAGGAAAGCTAGGGATCAACATATGCTGCTCCACACTGCCTGATTCAGTCTCCAATACTCAAGAGAAAGTGACCACCTCTCTCTCCTCTTTTAAGCAGTCACATAGGCAGACAAGAAGCCACACCCTAAGGCTTGTACCCCAAAACTATTGGTGGAATGAATTCCTACAACAATAGTCAAATATTTAAAATGTCTTTGTATCAGAGCTTAAAGTGTTTATGGAACACAGCAATATGCATAAAATTCTGAGAAATGCGTGTGTATGTAATTTATCTGTATGTTTATACTAGCATATCTAATTAATGATGAAACACTGAAATTAGTCCAGAAACTAAAACAATCACATGATATCTGTAATAAAATGTTGCTGAATATGTGAGCAAAGACTTGGAAAGTTAGACTATTTCCTTTTACTTTAAGCAAAGCAAAATATGAAAAATGTAGGTGAAATGGTATTAATTATAACATTTAAAATAAGTCCTGCAAGACTTTAGCTTTCCACAAACTGACAGAAAGGCCTCATTGCTAAAGACAATACCTACATACACAATTCATTGAATTATAGAGAGAATGAGCTGGTGCCTTTATGGAACCTTCAGCCCTATATTTCAACGTCTTTGGCACAGGAAGTTACTCTGTATTCTATCAAAAGAGAAACATGAACACCAAGCTGGCCACAAACCATTTATCTACAATGTTGTACTCCCTGCAAGATATACTAGGACAATAGTGGCACCAGCTTGTTAGAGGAGTCAACCAAGAACTGATATAACTTAAAGCCCATTCCAGGAGATGGAACCCATCCCGGACATGACTTGTGTGACTAAGAACCTGCACTAGAGAGCCTAGGGATCTAGAGGAAAATCAAATAATACTGGTCGAAAAGAAGAAAAAAATGCAGTGAAAAAACGACTCCTACAGTCACAGATCAGTGTCTTGTACAGCTATGGTCAGAAAAACTTCCTCCTGCAGCAGGTGGAAACAAATATAAAGACTCACAGCCAGACACTATGCAGAGAGTAAGAGACCTTGGAACCCTCAGTCCTAAATGGGACATCTCCATCAAATATTTTCCCTCAGAGTTCAGGAAACTCTACAGAAGAGAAAACAGAAAGAGTGCGAGAGTCAGAGTGGATGAAGGACAGCAAGAAAACCTTATGGGAATTCACAGAGACTGAAGCAGAATGCACAGGAACTTCACGGGTCTGCACCAGTTCCTCTGCATTTGTATTATGGCTTCCAGGTGAATGTTTTTATGGGATTCCTGAGGGTGTGAATGAGTGGGTCTTTGTTTCCTGTGCCTTCTCTGGGGCTCTTTTCCTTCTGTTAGTTTGTCTTCTCTAACTTCGTCATGATAGTTTTTGTTCTTTCTTATTATATTTTATTTTTTAATTAAAAAATGGATTGATTAATTAATTAATTAAAAACTAGCCACTATGGTAAAGGCTAACAACTGAACTGTCTTTTACATCTTCTAGGAGAAAGAAAATAATTTTTCACCAATGGAATCACACTGGATAAATGGATAATCAACCACTCCAAGGCAAGCCTCACATTCAGAAGCAGTTGACAAACATATGATGGGCTCCACATAATTTTGTGTATATTTTTACTTGATAACAGTTTATTTTTTTGTGGGTGGTGTTTTGTGGGTTTTTTTATTTTGTTTTCTAGATTTAGGGTTTTTTTTGTTGTATTGATTAGTTGTTTCTTTTTTGAGAAAGAACTTAAAGTTGAGTAGGTAGGGATGGAGAAGGGTTCAGGACTTGGGTAAGAGGAATAACATGATCAAAATATATTTAAAGTTAAAAATTGTATCAAATAATAAAATACTTAATTAAAAAAACAAACAAGGATATTGTTCTTTAAGTTGAAAAAGCAACGAAAGGCCTAGAGCTGTGGACATAGCTCAGAAAACATACACGTCTTCATCCTCCCTTCTATATAGCCACTTGAAGGCTCATAATTACCTTCAATTACAGCCCCAGGTGACCCAACACCCTCTTCTAGATTCCACTGGAACCCTTACTTAAAAATGATAGATGGACAAAAATCAGAGACTCATGAATAACAGACAAAAATATACTATCTTACTCACTAGCTAAAGAAAAATGAGGACAGGGTAGATGGCCCAGGGATAAACTCCCTTGTCACTCAGGAATGAGGACCAGAATGGGACTCCCAGGGCCCACATAAAAGCTGGTTACATGTCGCAGGTTACCTGTAATGCAGGCACACACAAGGAAGTTACAGGGGATCCCAGAGTAAGCTGACATGCTATACCAGACCAATCAGCAAGTGAGAGACCGTGTGTCTTACTGGAGAGCCATCCAGTAAGACACCAGATATCAAACTCTGTCTTTCATATATACATGCAAACACAGGTGGACATGCATCACATGTATGCAGATCACACACATATACACATGCAAAAGGAAGGGAAAAAAAACTAAAACTGTAAGAAGACACCAATTTTCATTTGGAAAATGCACACATGATTATTGTGTACTACAATGGGCAAAGTAAATAATATATGCTATCAAAACTCTGAATGCTAGTCTGTTGTGGTGCACAAAAAGTAAGGTCATTTGTAAAGATTTATCCAATTTTAAAGTTACTTATTTTGTGTATGTGCTTCCTGTATAAAAAATGGTGGAAAATTAAAGCTAAATCCCAACAAGCATTTATATATTAATGGAAAACTCAAACTAATGTTTATGAAATTGCTTACAGATGTAAGAGGACATTCAAACAATGCAGAATTGTGTAGATAAATAGACTGTAATGAGGATAATATATAAATATTTTCTAGATGTCTGTAGGTAAAATCAAATGTGGCAAGGTGGCACAATTTTTTCTGGGATAATTGTGCAATATGCAATGTTTTTCTACATAACATTGAAACACTGCATTGAAAAACATTACAGACACATCCTCACATATACACTCATACATAAATATAGCAAACAGCAGCAATCATGAAGCCATAACTATCATTTGTCTTTAGAAATTGGGTCATGCTTTTGGACTGAGTGAGAATTTATATTTAAATTTTCAAATGCTTCTGAAACTTTTATGTTTTGTATCATAGCTATAATTTATCTTAATGATGTAATTACAATTTCAATCATTTAAAATTGAAAAACATAGGTAAGGAGTACTTTAGTATACAGGGTTGCTTTATAGTAAATAATATTTTTTTAAATGGATGCTATCAGCAAACATAAAGAGTAGGCAGCACCCACAGACAATCCCACTCACAGGAATTTCAACCTTCAAGAAATAATGGTACAATGAACTTTGAAAGGCAAAGTTCTATGTCAACAAAGGGTCCTGAATGCAGCAGGCACATTATTAACACCAGGAATGGTGAGTGGTAATGCTGTTGCCACTTACCCCACCCCATAGTGAAGCCTGGCAAATGACTTGAGCTCAGTACCAGGTATTCCAAAGCATGCTTTTCAATTCTCTGGGAAATACAGTAGAGTGAGAATGATTAGCATTAATCCAGTTCAATTTTCTAGAAGATATGTAAAGATAAAAACCAAGAAAAAGTCCAACTGAATAATGACAATCATGAGTCTTCCCAATCCCAGTATCATTTTTTGATTGCTGGTGATTAGATTATTTCAGTGAGCACAGAGGTTCATTGTCATGTGAGCTTTCAACTCACAGGGAGATAAACTACGGTTATACTGAGAAGTAGTGAATGATACCATGTTTCAGAAGGTAAAGATATCATTGAAAATCAAAGTTGTTTAAGCTGTGGTAAAGGTACTACACTTTGAAATTTTAAGTAATTAATGTTTAGGTATTGTTGAAAATACAGTATATGCAGATAAGTAAAGAGGGATTGAATATCACCCCTCATCACCAAATGAAATTTCATCTTCAGTGGACAAAATTTTACTTCCTTTGTGATGAGCCAAATATGGGTCTTGTTCAGGCAATTGTAGGTCTAAACTCCAGAGTACAATGGTGATGTCTAGCCCAGAAGACCATATTTCTCCACACCTCACACTTTCTTCAGGCTCTTAAATTCATTTTATTAAGTTGAAATTTTTGAGGATTTCCTTCATGCATACTATATTCATATAATTTCCAACCGCCCTCTCCCCAATCTAATTCATGTTGTGCCCCACTCCCTCTCCTGTAGCTAGAGTTTTCCTGCCTGGCCCACAGTCAGGACAAATCTCTGTCACCTGCCAGTCCCACAGCCAATCAGACCCAACCAAGTAAACACAGAGACTTATATTGCTTACAAACTGTATGGCCGTGGCAAGTTCCTTGCTAACTGTTCTTATGTCTTAAATTAATCCATTTCTATAAATCTATACCTTGCCACATGGCTCGTGGCTTACTGACATCTTCACATGTTGTTTGTCATAATGGCAGCTGGCAGTGTCTCCTCCTGCCTTTCCTGTTCCCTTAATTCTCCTCTGTGTTAGTCCTACCTATACTTCCTGCCTGGCCACTGGCCAATCAGTGTTTTATTTATTGACCAATCAGAGCAACAGATTTGACATACAGACCATCCCACAGCACTTCCCCATTTCTTTTTTAAAAAGGAAGGTTTTAACTTTTACACATCTCCAAAGCCAGCTTGGTATATTTGGGAATTTGGGCATATCTTCTCTTACTACTTCCTGCTGGAGGGGGGCGCTGTATCTTATGGAGACACAAAGAAAATTTAAGGATCATGGAGTAGTCTGTGAGGCTGTATCGTCTGAGCCAGTTGCCTTGAAACGATTCTGGATGTTGGATCATCTGGGCCATGGTGTCATCAGAGACCTTTCAGGTGGTCTTGGCTGGTCAAACCTGATGTATCTTAATCTGGAACAAATCCATAGCCTCTGGCTTTCTGTGGAAACAAAAGCAGAGTCTCCTTTCCAAAGCAACATATCCTTATAACCAAATTTTGAAGTCAAAGTATCTTAAAAATATACATATTGGTTTAACTCAACATCTTTTACGATCAAATGGTTTTCTGCAGTTAAAAATACCAAAGACAACACAATCCAGATTCTCTGTGTAATATTCATCTTTACATGGCTTATTTTTATATTAATTTTACTGTCTCTTTAAAGACTTTATTTGTTAAAACTATGTATTTGTTTATATAACTGTATGTATCACCTTTTTTGTCTCTTTCAAGCCTATGTATATTTTACACACATTGTAAACTATTACATCTGAATCTGTCTTATTGTGAATCTATTACTTTAAACTGCAGCATTTGTAAGACTGAAATGGAGCTATGACTGCTGGCTCTGCCCACCTCAGCTTCCCAACATGGTGGTGATACATTTACCGCCAGCTCTGGGAGCTATCGTGGGTCTATGCTTTTATCCAAGCAGCGCATAGCCCAGAAACCTCTTTTTTTGTTTTGTACTAGCAAAGGCTAAATCCACCACACAGCTTAACATGCCACTTGCAGAAGCCTCATTCCCGCCATACTGCAGGTCCAGTGCGCATGCTAGGAACCCAACAGTAGCTCAAACTGGCAGCTGCCACTCATTTGAGAGAGACAATTAGGAAGCTGTTTTTAGCTCCCTTTTAGAATCTTTTCTCAGGTTTTAGGTGGAAATTCTTGCCAACATGTTGGGCGCCATTTGTAGCTAGAGTTTTCCTGCCTGGCCCACAGTCAGGACAAATCTCTGTCACCCGCCAGTCCCACAGCCAATCAGACCCAACCAAGTAAACACAGAGACTTATATTGCTTACAAACTGTATGGCCGTGGCAGGTTTCTTGCTAACTGTTCTTATATCTTAAATTAATCCATTTCTATAAATCTATACCTTGCCACGTGGCTCGTGGCTTACCAGCATCTCCACATGCTGCTTGTCATGATGGCAGCTGGCAGTGTCTCCTCCTGCCTTTCCTGTTCCCTTAATTCTCCTCTGTGTTAGTCCCACCTATACTTCCTGCCCGGCCACTGGCCAATCAGTGTTTTATTTATTGACCAATCAGAGCAACAGATTTGACATACAGACCATCCCACAGCACTCTCCATTTAACCTCTTCTTTAATTATTATACATAGATACATATTTGTGCATATATTATATACATCCTGCTGAATCCATTTAGTGTTGCTTGTATGTACATGTGCTTAATAATGCAACTCCTACTACACCAAAGGCTCAGGAACATTCTGGAAGCAGGAGTGGAAGATTGTAAGAACCAGAGGACTGAGATGCCTGCTGCAATGTATTATCTTCTATATATGACCAGGAAGCTTTACCCATAAAATCTTAAAAATAGATTCACCCAAATAAGACATGCATAAATATAACACCTGTTGAGATCCTAGTGTGGATGGAAAAACTCTCTCAAAACTTGAGTCCTAGATGAAAAATTGCAGACATTAATGTCTACTGAGATAGCGAGAATCCTTTGGGCTAAGCTTCCTAATGGCTTATGATGTCCATAGAGCCATGGAAGGGATGATAAAGATGTCCCATTCACATTCATTTTCTATTTAACAAGTATATAAATACTAGGAGAACTTCATTTTCCCAACAGAGGTAAAAAAATCCTTGACTGAATACTACATTAATTTCTAATATTTTTGCTCTCTATTTCTACTTGAAATACACATTTAACATTTTTGACCCAACATTTTTCTGACCCTGTAGTTCAAGTTTATCTTATTTAATTATTTGTCAATTATTTTAAGAACTAATGAGCTATAATTATTTCAAGATAACTTTTGAGTATATTCTAAACAATGATAACTATCAGTATTAACACAGAATAATTTTAGCATACTAGATAATAAATCACCAAGCTTAGAATATTAAAAGCAGTTAAAGTATTTTTATATTTGTTTCTCTACTTTTAATAACATTTTCATCAAGATCAAATCCAGATTTTTTTTTAATTTTAGAGACAGGGTTTCTCTGTGTAGCCCTGACTATCCTGGAACTTATTCTCTGGGGCAGGCAAGAACTCACAGAGATCCACTTGCCTCTTCCTCCCAAATGATGGCATTAAAGGCATGTGCCACCACACCTAGCTCAAATCCAGATTTTTAAGAAACCACACTATGAAAAAAGCTTTCTATACATCTAAGGATGCATGTGAATGATTTGTGTTGCTTCTTCATGACTTCAACATATCATGTCCCAATATTAAATCTGCAAGACTTTTAAAAGTATCTCTTTCTTCAAACTATAGTGTCACTCTTTGGCCGTTTGGAATTCAATAATGAACTTAACATATAAACATTTACTTATTTCTTTGATTTCTCTATCTTAATCAGTCCCTAAACCAAAGGTCATTTTTGGCCAAGCTACTCTGTCACTAGATGGTATTTCTCTGATTATAATCATGGCCCATGCTCTGAGCTTAAACATGCTATGATGGTGGGGTTACTATGCTGTAGTCTTCTTTCCTTGTCTCTGAATCATTCATGCGGTTCTGCACTTGGCTCTCTGAGCAGTGTGACATCAGCTTTGCTGCAGCTGTGACAGCCAGAACTTAACTGCATTTCAATTCTGAAGCTGAATCTCCTTGTGAGTGTTTCTTGAATTCCATAGATTCCTGGCATCTTTCCTTTCTTTTCTGCCGCCTGGGATTAAAAGACTTCTTGTTTGTCTTCCATGTGTTATGACTTCTTTTAAAACCTTCAGTATTTCTGATCATGATGGCTTCTAAAATATGAAAATACATGCTGTAAAATGTGAAACAGATCTTTATGCCCATATCAATTTGTTTTTCATTGTGCTTTGAAAGTTTTGTATATGCATGTCATTTGTTTTGATTAAATCTACTCCCCTACCACCTCCCCTCCAATTACTTCCCTGTGCCCCCTAATATTTTTGTTGTAGTTATTTGACTTTGATGCTAATATTTATTTAAAATGGGGCAACTATACCTGCCCGTGCATTTTATGTTATATTTCCTATCTCTTTATGTGAGATACATAGGATCAACTAAACTCTGTCCAGTGCACGTTACCTTTTGACAGTTTCTATAAATGAAGCATAGAATTGTTCAGTCCTGCTTTTAGCTTCATGCTTTGTTGAAAGAACCAAAAAAACCACAGTGCATGTCTGTCAGCAAAGCTTTGCTGATAGCATATAACAAATGAGGCTTGCCTAGCCCATTTCCTGGAGTTAGAGCTCAAGTCATCTCCAGTTTAACTCCAAAGCCCGAACTAAATAAAGCTAAACAATGTTGTATTCCATGCTACTTTCTGTCAATAGAATTTCCTCTGTAAATGAAATGGCCTGCTCTTTCATCAAACCTCTCTTAACACAGAATCGTTTAAAAAACAGACACTCTGTCATCCTGAACATGGCCTAGTTTGCAAATGCAATACAGCCTTCTCATTTTAACAACTATATTTTACTGTTTTTTAATATTATTAGAATTTGTCTTTATGTAAAGTAAGCCAATTAATTGTTAGGCCTAGATTTAAAATTAAGATAAAATAGTGAGACCTGTGCTTATTTCTTAAAAACAATTATCCCTTTGTTAATTTTTCAAAATATGAAAATGTTTACCCTAGAACTGTGCAGTTCGTTATCTGCAACAGGTCCATGCAGTTTTCTAAAGAACTGTGAAAACCAGAAACTATACAGACTAACAATGAAAACTCAGCTCTTATTTTATTTATTTTCAACTTGTTCCAGAAATTGTCTGAGGCCCTGCTCTACACCTATTTGTATATCTGGTGTTAAATGTTATATGTTTGCATTTTCCTTTAGCTTTTTGTCTTTCTCTTTTGATGATCAGTTTCAACTATTCTCTTACCCTGTCTCTAATTTGATATTTTCTGAGACTGATTGTTGACTACTGCTCTTTTAGCCTCAGGCACCTGGACACTGGGCCCCCATGAATCTCTCATTTACCCCAATCACACTGAAGTGGTAGGATGGATAGACAGTAACCATTCACATACATAATATCTGCCATAATTGATATTCAAAATCTCAGAGTTTTACAAAAGAGAGTGCCCAAAATAAAAATTTGGTGGCTCAATCTATGTAAAACTAACTGCACAGTTGCATGAGAGAATATATTTTCATACAGGAAGCCAGAATTAAATATAGAATGTTGATATTCTGGAAGTTAGAATAAAAGGTTAGGTCTGAAATAAGTCTAATAGAATTGAAGCTCTCTAAACCCAACCCACTAAACTCAACAGATCATATATTCAGCACAAAGGGAGGATCATGGCAATGGGATGAAATCAGTACGTTTTTCTCACTCATACCAAACCATTGTTCTCTAATAATGTTCCAATATTGTGACAGTTTTATAGTAATAAAACAATATCATAATCAAAGATACTTTAAACATGTGCAGCAGAAACAGATCTCATGGACTATCTGATGGTATTCTTAGTCTTTGGATGATAGAGACAATGGTTTTGTAAAGTTAATGAGTTAATATGTTCCAAAAGTTGTTATCTGCTAGTCACAGGAATGGCTATTTATGGGGATAAAGATACTGAAGATTAAAAAAAAATCATAGAACCAATAAACAAAAATATATGGGTAGGATCTGCGAGGAGTTGAGGGAGGGGAAAGCATGATCAAAATGTATTTTATGAAAAAATAATTTGAGCAAGAAAAGATAATCAAATATATATCGAAAATAGGGTTTTGTCCTGTAACTTTCTAACCTCTCCTCAACAATTAAGTCCTAGTCAGGTAATCAGCCATGGAGAAGGTTCAGCTGAAGGTAGAATTTCTTTCTGGGAACTTTTATTCACAGATATTTGCCTCCCTTACACCAAATTAATTCATTCAGAATTGTAGTAAGTTGAAGTGGAATTCCCTCTCCCCAGACTACATGAAAACTGAGAATGATAAGACAACACATAGAAATAGGAGTTTGTCTTAAGATCATGCATAAGATGATATCATGTTCTTTTAGACTGGGCTTGAACTTTAGTGAGCAGATTCTACAAGATACAAAAAAAGATGACAGGGAGCAGATGTCGCAATAGAGAGTAGAGGCAAAGTTTGGAGTGATGTTTCTCCAAGCCAAGGAAAATCAACAATAGCAAGAAAGCCAGTAGGATTAGGAGGCATGCCCAAAGAAGCAGCTCTTTCTCAGAGCTTTCGAAAGAAAAGAACACAAATATTTTGACTTATGACATATGGCCTTCAGAACTGTATGAGAACACATTTCTATGATGTATGTTACCAAGTTTGTGGTGGTCAACGAATACAGAATACATACATAAACACTTAGAGAATAATAAGCCAATCACTGATGCTAAGACTATGTGAAGAGTATTCCGTAAGACCAGAATTAGCCAGTAACACTTGACATTTTATTAGAATGTGCATGAAAATTTTCAGTACTAATAGATGTGAACTACTGACTAAACAGGAGAGTTCATAAGTTGAGAAATGAACAGGCTACCATAATTTTCTTTACAATCTGCAGTGCCCTGTCTTGTTACACTTTTACACTTACATTTGTTGAATTTCAGCTGCAGTTCAGAGATTTAAATGATCGCTTTCCCTAGGAAGACAGAGTAAAAGGATGGAAAGTTAAAGGTCAGCATGAGAAATGTGAGATAACTCTGCTTCAATAATAATTTTAAATCAGGTTTAAAGCGTTTATTTAGTATGTGTCAAGTCTTTGGATCAATCTAAAGGCTACAATAAATAATAAATTAATTAATGAATATCAGCTTCCCATTCTCTCTTTACTCAAGAAAAAAGTAATTATCTTGAACATTTGGATCCATGACTTTAGAAGAAATAAAGTAATTGCACTGCTTAGTTTTTGTCAACCTGACATGAACTAGAGTCCCCTGGAAAAAACGAGCATCAGTTGAGGAATTGTTTTCATCAGATTACCTTGTAGATATGTCTGTGGCAATATTTCATTGATTAGAGTTGATATGGGTGGGCCTAGCTCACTGTGGGTGGTATCATTCCCTGGTAAGTGGGCATGGGGTATATCAGAAAGGTAACTGAACAAGTCATGGGGAACAAGCCAGTAAGTAATACTCCTCTTTACCCTCTGCTGCAGTTATTGCTTCCATATCCTGCATTGATTTCTTGTCCTGACTTCCCTCCATGATGAACTCTAAGGTATAAGATGAAATAAACCATTTTCCCCCAAGTCGTTTTTGGATATGGTGGTTATCACAGCAACAGAAAGCAAACTAGTACAGTAACATCTTCTTTAACAAAGAAGACAATGGTATTTGAATAGTCATAAATTAAATAGAATGTTTAGAATAAAATGATTTTGTAGAGAAGGCAGATGTCCTGCTACCCCTATGTGTCAGTGGAGGAAATGTCATATATAAAGAAAAGAATCATTGGAACTTAAGAATTCAGGAATGTTTTGTAATCTTGTCAGGTTGAGTCACATCATGAGAAGTGAAATAAGATTTTAAATCTCCGAATAAATGAGAATCAGACATGAAATGCTGCATACCCTCTGTTTAGCTTTCTTAACACACCTCTACTTTTCAATGAAACAGATCATTAAAACACTTCTATTAAGCCCAAGCGTATTATTCCCTTGCTTCCACAATTTAATCTAGAAAGCAAGTATTTAAAAGAATCTGCTCAAATTTTACAGTCTTTGGAATTAAAGTTAAAACAAATCATTTAACTTTCCTAAGTGTCAGTACACTGGCTATATACTCCCTGGATTTTTGTTGGTTTGTTTGATTTTACTTTAATATAAAAAACTACACTTATAAAAGACATATAGGAAATTCCGAGTCTAAACAAGATACAGTAGTTCCTCTTCATTGTAGTAGAACCGGTTGGACTGAGAAGTAACGTGCATTTGTGCTGCGGGAGATTGGAGCTCTAATGACAGCCTTGTAGGGCACTGTGTCTGAACAAAGAGTTTAGATATTTTTTAAAGGATTTGCTTTTGAGAATTCTCTTATAGCTCATATATTCAGTGCCAAGGAAGACTTGGGTCTGAATGCCCAAAGAGAAAATAATCTAGGGAGAGCTGGTGGGGTAAAAGCATAACAGACAGAGCAGGTAGGTTAAGATGGATACAGAAAACAGGAAGCAAAGGAAGCCTGGCTGGCTGGTGAAATCAACAATGACTGACAACCAGAAAAACCTCCTTTGCTGCTCTTTCCTTACTTAGTGTTGGATCATTAGGAAGAGCATTTGTTTTGATAGAAGACACCTCATGAGGGTGATAGGGGTATCATCAATGAGTTTCGCTAAATGTTCAGGCAATGAAGGAAGAAGCGAAGCACAGGCCTCACTCGTGAGTTACTTGGGACTGATTACGTGGGTGATGGACTCTGTCAGATGTCTCTTTCTCCCTGCCTTGTTTTCCATCTGTTGCTCACAAGTGGTCATTTCACTGTTCATTAGTCTCTTTACCAGAGGGGTGGGAATCATTTCAAACTCCGAAGTCTTTAAGTGTTGCTTCTTGTCTGCTTCCTAATTGAGATTGCATTCATTTGCTTTTGTCTCTGTGGATTGCAGCAATCCATTTCCTAGCCTCAAAGAGTATTTCTGAAGCCATTTTTGTTGTTCTTGTGTTGATGTTTGTGCTAACCACAGCACTGGAAGACTAATATAGTGGGAATTATCCCTGGGACAGGCTGCATCCTCCCATCAATCAATAGTTGCTTAGTCATTCTTTGTTTAGGGGATGGGATCCAATGAAATTTTCTCACTTCCATGTTAACCTGTCATTGATCAGGTTCTTGTTACATATATTTGTACATACACATGCATGCGCGCGTGCGTGTGCTTGCGTGTGTGTGTGTGTGTGTGTGTGTGTGTGTGTGTGTGTGTGTACGTAAAATCAAAGAAAAAGAGGCTATCAAATTGAAAGAAAAGCATGATGCAACATGCATCATGTTGATGCGTGATGCATGTTCATCACGCATCAACAGGAAGATGGATGAGAAAAGGGAGAAGGGGACATGTTGTAATACTATTTTAATTAAAAATATTAAAATAAAACCCAATTAAATAAAGGAGTTTCTCTGAGCAGTAGCAGGAACATCTTTGGAAAGTTTTAATCCAGCAGTCCGCAAACGTGAGCTGTCTTGTCACATACCTGGAGACGGGGAAAGAATGGATAGAAGCCAAACCCTCCTCAAATCAGTACATTAGTCTTGTCACTGTCGTCACCAGCTGTGCTTACTTCAATGTCATGTTCAAAGGTTCACTGAGAGCTGGTGGACACAGAATGCCTGCAGCCAGGCCTAGGACCTGAGTTTGACATCAGGGACACAGTGGGGAAGGGGAAAATTGACTCCTGCAAGTTATCTTCTGACTTCCACATCTGCACTGTGACACAGATACACCACACACACACAAAAAAACCACACAAACACACACACGAGATAAATAAACATAATAAAATATTTTAAAAGGTACACTGTTAATCCAGTAGATCAATGTACCTACTATTTAGTTTCACATCACTAACTAACTAAATTTTGCGTATCTTTTTTTGAGAACATGGGCTTAAGCTGTTCATCTCCTATCAGCCTGTATGCCTTTCCCTTTATGTTTAGCTACAGGGTAGCAAGCAAACTTCCTGTCTTCTTCTCTTTCTCACTTTCTAGCTCTCTTGCTCTCTCTTAATCTCTGTATTATTTCAAGAGAAACAGAGAGGTCTTTTATTTTCATGAAGATTTTTAAGTTTATAGATCATCACTACAGGGAAATAAGAAACCAGAGAATAATGTATGTAGGATATACCCCTTCCTGTGAGGGTGCTACAATTTAGATCTGAAATATCTCCCCCGGGACCCTATGGTAAAGGGTTGGTTGTCAGGTGAGTGTTACTAGGCCTTGTGGAAGGAAGCTGGGTATTGGAGATATGCTCTCCTCTGTCTCTATTTGCTTCCCAACGGCAGCCTCCTCATCACACACTCCCCTTCTGGCCATTTATATTATCCTAGCTCCCAAATTGTGAGCCCAAACAAATCTTTTCTCTCATTAATTTGATCATCTGAAGTATTTTTGTTGTAGCAACAGAGAGCAGACTAACAGGAACAGTTAACAAAAATTACTAAACCTTTTTGTTTGTTACAACCAGTGCTTTTATTGGCTTCCCTTCTTTTGATTGTTGACATCTCTAACACTTCCATATTCAATCGTATACTGAGGGTGGGGAAAGGAACAACTATTAAAATTGTTATTTTACCTACCTGCTACTAGCATCATTTCCACATATTAGGCTGTTTGGAAAAATAAAAGATTAAAAAAAAAGTCTTAAAAGTGTCATGAAAAAGATGAGGTCACACTGACAGCATCTGAAGTTTCTTTCCTTTGATAAAAGTTATCTAATGGTTTGTATGTGAGTATGTGTTCTTATGCATATATGTGTATTTCTTCTATTTACTTTATCTTTTGAAATTGAAATAAATAACACTGAAAAGTGGAACTACCAACTAGATTGGCATGAAATATGTTGCCTACACTGCTACAATTAATGGTAACTATTTTCTAAGTAATAGGAACCCTCTTCTTCCATTATGGATTAACAAACACATAGATTATGTTGAAAATACACATCTCAGAATTAACTCAACATACAGCCAACAAACATTTTTTGAGGTATTAATGATTCATTGCTCACTCTAATCACAGCAATGTGATCATTAATTATATTTTCTTTTCCTAAAATTCTTCTACTTCCCTTTTTCTAGATCATTTTCTTCTTCTGTCCCTTCCATCAGTGCTTCACAGACATTATGTTCAAATAGAAAAGTTTGTGTTGAAGTTTTTAAACTTGTCTCTAAACACTGTAGCTTCCAGAAATGCTCTACTGCTGTCAGTAAAATGGTATTTATTTTTAAAAACCCCTGCATTGTCATCAAGGTTCATCTCCTGGGAATGTCTGTCTTTTCTATGTTGCCTCCAAATGAATTACAATACAGAACATAACAGATATTAATCAATAAGTATCTAAATGATAAACTCAAAGGTCTACATACTTTATTATATAATTCTAATCTGAAAAGGCAAAAAAATTTTCTTTTTTATATTTAAGGTAGAAGATGGGGCTTGAGCGATGGCTTCGTGGTTAAGAATGATTTTTTGCTCTTCCAGAGTACCTGAGTTTTGTTCCTAACAACCATGTCTGGACACTGGCAACCATTTGTAACTCAAGCTCCAGGTAATTTGTTGTACCTTTCTCTCCTCTAAGGGCACTGTATGCATGTGTGTGTGCATGTACACACAGAGACCCACACATACACAATCTTTAAAAAGAAAATAAAAATGCTGAGAAAAGAGTATCACAGAACAAGCAATTATAAAACCAATTAATTTGATTTGTCAAACCCTAGTTGAGCTCTTCACCAATGGGCTTTATTTGCTGTATATTATCTTTAATTATATGTTGTTGTTGGTTGTTCTTACTCTTATTGGGGGGCCTGCCACCCATCTTCCAAGTAAATTACACATGGAGGCTTATTATGAATGTCCAGCCTTAGCTTGACTTAGTTTCTTGCCAGTTTTCCTTAACTTATTCCATCTACCTTTTGCCTCTGGGCTTTTCCCATTCTCTTACTTTGTAAATCTTACTCTTACTCCATTGCAGGTTGTGCACCTGGGTGGCTGACCCTGGAGTCCTCCTCATTCTCTGGCTAATTAATCTCTTCTCCCAGATTTCTCCCTGTATATATTTGCTCTACCTGCCAGCCCCGCCTATCCTTTCTCCTGCCTTGCTATTGGCCAGTTCTTTATTAGACTATCAGGTGTTTTACATAGGCACATTAACACAAATTCATGGAGTTAAACAAATGCAACATAAGAAAAAGTAACACACCTTAAAATAATATTCTACTATAATATGTACATGGCCACATGTGTATACAGTCTTCCATCTTTACTTTAGAGGAGGAAGTAGGCATAATTTAAATTTATAACTCAAAGTGTCAGAAAACTTTGTCACACTTCTGTCATAATGGAAAAAGTATTTATTGAATTAAATTAGTTTATCTTATGATAAATAAATGATTAATATTGAAATCATTACTGTAAATCTAATTATTATAATAAGGCAATGTTGAATCCATTAAACAGATAAATATGATTAATTTAACATAAAATAGGTAATTACAGTTAGATAGGAGTCTGAGGTTGACTAAAGTTCAGACAAAAATTTCACTGCCTAAATATTTTACCAAAGTTTTGTACTTCCTGAGTACTGAGTACTGAGCCTTTTGAAGTATAACAATATGTTGTTGCAGTTGATACATATGTTGATTAACATGAGATATTTTGTATTTGTATCCCAGGCACTTGCCCTATGCCAGGAAGGTTTCTAGCAAGTATAAATAACATTCTTCACTTCAGATGCAATGCTATCTCCCTAAGAATGAGCTGTGTTTTCACGTTTCCATTTTATTTCAGGATGCTTTCTCATTTGAATCATTGTTTTCTAGGGGGAAGCTTAGACCAGTTCAGTTGGGTTTAAATTGACTTATTTCTCCTGGCAGACTTCTAGTATATGAAGGTAAGTGGGCTACAATCCATGAGAAGACTCTTCTATTTCTTGGGAATGAATTTATATGCAGGCTGGCTTTTTAACCCTAAATGGTAATTAATGGGCCATGGGTTTCAACTGCTATTGACCAAGCTATTATTCTCTCCTTTGAGACTGCAGACTGATACTGGAATCTATATCTGTCTTTGGGTAATGTAGACCACTTGCCTCAAAAGAACTAGGTCAATAAATTCTTTCTGACTGACAATACATTCTACCTTTCACTCAAAAGCTCCTCAAGCATTTACATACTTAAGGAGTGATTAATGATGAAATTCCTTAACAAACAAGACTTCTAATTACTAACATTTCAGAGAGAAAAGAAATGACAAAATTATCAGTTTCTGGGTTCTGAATGAGGGCTCTGCAAACTTTGTGTGTGTAGGGATAGAATATAAATGTGTCAAGACATTTGGTCTGGATGTCTCAGTTGTAACTATGCAGCTCCAACCATACCAGTGTGAATGTAGCTAAAGACAAAGAATTAATAAATAACTTGTCTGTATTTAGATGTATGGAACCTCTTTGAAGAAGCAGGAAGAGAACAAGATTAGACCCTCAGCCATAATGTGCTGAGTCCTATTGTAGACCCTATAGGTTTGGTCTCAATTACTTTTCACAGATGTGTATATTGCTATTTTTTCATTTTGAAATGGCTATTATTATGATTTTGTTATTTAATGTTTACTACCATAAATCAAGTGTATAAACTTTAAACACCCAAATTTGGTAGAATTCAGCAGTGAGTACATGGGTTTTTCTTTGTAAGTAGACTTAATTTTTTACTTTGATCTCACAGTTTGTAATGGGTCTACTTAACTTGTTTATGTCTCCTGAATTTATTTGTAGTTGGCTGTATGCATTTTGAAATTTACTCATTCTTTCATGTTCAGCTTTGAGGAATGAAATTTGGGAAATATTCCCATATGATCTGAATTTTATTTGAATGTATTATAACAATTTTATTTCCATCTTTAGTTTTATTTCTGAGTCTTCTCTTTCTTTTGATTAGTTTTGGTAGAGGCTTGTCAACCTTGTTAATCTTTCAGAGAATCAACTCTTTGATTAATTCTATATGTTACTGTCTTTGTATCAGAAGGGCCTCAAGGAAGTAACTAGATCATGATGGCTTTAATCTAATCTATAGAATAACCCATTGATAATTAGTAACAATAGAATTTTGGGCAATAGTAGAATCAAAGAGGTTGACTCTTATTGAGGAAGTGGTTCCCTGTAGGCATGCACTGAATAGGTATGCCTTGACTCAGTGCCTTCACTATTTTCTTTCCACCTGGTTGTACTGGTGGCCCATGGGAGAGCCTGCTCCAAGACCTCCTCCAGGGTATGCAAAAAAATCCACTAATGTGGCAAGGGCTAGACTTTTCTATCTGAGGGGTAAATAAGGAAACACACACTTTCTGATGGTAACTTTCTCTTTTACTTCAGCTTGAAAAATCCTTTTCTGAAAATCTCTCCATCTCCACACATTTCTTCTCTCTACCCTACTGCATTTCTTTACACATTACTACATCATTCACTAATTCTTGATTCATTCATTCTCTTATTCATTCACTCTCTCACTCACTCTCCTCTTTACTTACAACTATGCCCTACATACACATCTCTGTCTCCACAGCAAAAACTCTCGAAAAATATGAGTTACATTTTCAGTGTCATAAAACATTTCTTGAATAAACAATAAGAGACAGAGCCATTCTACAAACATAAGGAATCACACCGTTTCTCTGAAGCTTAGGAAGTCACGCTGATCAGTCATAGTGAGTGAAGCAGGCATGTAGCTCTGGATGGTTAGGGTTACCATACAGAGTGACATTGAAATTCAGGGTTTAAATAATAAACAGTTAGTCTGCTGGACCTTGAGATTAGGAGTACCTGTGGAAGTCAATTGCTGCAGGGAGTATATGTCTCAATGTTATCAGCCTGACTTTGGTTTAACAAACAGACCCTTGGGAACTTGCCCTTGTTCATATTTTGCAGTGGCAACTAGTCAATTTTGGATTTGCTCTGATGTAGTGGTATTTGCTCCACCCATGACCTTGGGCTTTACAGGCCGAAGGAGGCAGTGTTTCTTGCCATTGTATGTGACCTCTTAAAAGGAAAAGGAGAGGCATCACAAGGCCCCTTCTCCCTGCTTCCTGCTGCCTGATGTGATTGAATTGCCAGGTGGATTCCCTCCTGATCAGAATAGAAGACAACTTCAGCTGTCTACTAAGTTCTGTATTCATGAGTGTATTTCCTCAATTTATATCACTTTATCTGGCACCCAACCACATGGATCTGAGCCCCATGTGTCCCTAATGGGGCTACTCGTGTGACCAAACTCTAATGCCTGAGGGCAGCTGCTTGTGACTTTCTCCACCCTGCAGAGCCCAAATCCCCCAGGAAGTGCCTGACCCCTGTTCAGGTGACTGTCTGCATACAGTAGCTGTGCTGGGAGTCTGTAGACCAGGCAGCTCATGTGGCATGTGAGTGAGCCAGGCACTCTCAGGCCAGGTGGATCACATGGCAGCAGTTCTTGTAACCACTGCCAGAAGCACACTCCTTCAGCGGTTGATAGATCCTTGTGTCAGAGAGAAAGTTGCCCATGCTAGGCACCTTTCTAGTTCTGTGCTTGTAAAAGCTGGATTGAGTCACAGCCCCCGACCTGGTAAGAGAATGCCAGCAGACTAGTCCTTTGCTTTAAAAATTGTTTGGTGTAGCTACTGCCAATTCTGTCATTTGAAACTTCCACTGCCACTGCTGCCATTGCCCATCTGTGCACAGCTGCTGCCATTGTTGGGTATATTACCTCATTTTTTGTGATTCCGACAACTTTACCCAGTACCCATAGGTGGGGGTTGCCTGGGTTAGTGTTCAATTCACAAGAGCCCATTCAGGGAGCTGAGTCAGCTCATAGCAGACTTGTTTTGGCAGTACACCTGTGACACTTACAGGCAAAACATTGATACTACATCCAAAAGTCATCGAAGTGACCAGTTATTTGCTCAACCTGGTCAATTACATCTGAAACAGCTGGACACTTAGGTCAATTCCTCAAGGGTCTTATCTGAAGTAAATTACTTAATAACTTTACATCTTAAACCGATTGATTAATTAATTAATACATAAATATAAAAAAATTCTTTACAAATTTTAAGTATTTGTCACACAATGGTAGACAATATAACTATTCAGGAATTAAAAAACTTCTTTGTTCATACTATGGATGAAATTTTAGAAGACATATATGACCTTCCTGGGATGCATGCAATTTTTGCCATATTGGCAATTAGCATAGTAGTTCAAATCATATAATTGAAAAACTGGTTTAATAATAACACCAAAAATTAGGCATTAATGGGACTGATACAGACTTTGCAAAGCAGTAATGAGAATTTAAACAAAAGGATTCTTTCTTTGGAATCTGATAATTTACCACAAGAATTTCAGTCTGCTAATAATAATTGGACAATCAGATCTAATTCTATTGATAATAAACATGAATACCTAACAGATAGAACAGTGAATCTTCAGAACAATCTTAAAGCCATACAGATAATTTCTAGGAAGGAACAATAATCATTCACTGATAGATAAAAGTCTTTGAAATCATATCTTTCTGATGAACATAAAAAATAGTTTGATTCCTTGCAGTTACTGGGATCATTTATAGTACAGGAGTTACAGACTCTAGAAAAAGCTGTGATTAATTGACTTCAGGCTTTGGAGGAGTCTGCTAGAACTGAGAACAAAGGTGATAACAAACAGAAGGTCAAGGCCATAGAAGTCATAACATCACCAACACCTTATAGAGTAAGAGATGACTTACCAAAGTAACAGGTGGTTTTCATACTCTGGCATATCCTGTCACCATTTGTGAAAAGTTAGTAAATGATAAACATCCTGAAGGTTTTGTAGAATAAAAATTGCAGCCTATTCATATGAGTGATTTAAGAATATCAAGGAAGCTGTAATTATCTATGTTATACATTCAAATGTATGTGTAACAGATGTTAAAAATACATGGTCTTCTAGAAATAAGATCGCACCGAAAATTGGAATCAGTTAATATCTACTGTGTTAGAATATAGCCAACAATTACACTGGAAAAGCTGGTTGAGAGAAGAAGTAAGGCCCTTGTGTAGCAAGGTAAGAGTAGAGGTTTGGAGATCCCCCAAGATCAAATTTTTGGTGAGAGCTGCTTCACTGATATAAATGCACAATCTACCTTTGATGAGCATAAATTATTCATATGCAATACAGCAGCCTTAAATGGTTGGGAAAACTTTCCACAACCAAGGAAACCAACTGAGCTATATACAAAGATCTTCTAGGGGTCAAAAGAATCATTTACTGATTTTTTTTTACAAAGATTGACCAGGGCTATAAACAAGACAATATCAGATACAGAATTTAAGACAAGTATTAATTCAGTCTTTGGCTTTTGGTAATGCTAATATAGAATGCAAAAGGATACTTGCACCTGAAACTACCAGATCGGCACTCATAGAAGAATGGATACAACACATAAACAATATTGAGTTTCTTAACTAGTGTGATAAGGCTTGGATAGGAGAGGCAATTTCTAAATGTGGAAGGAGGCACGGAAGTACTGAGCATTTTAATTGTGGTACACCAGGCCATGTAAGAAGAAATTGCACATAGGGTGCTCTTAGAAGCAATGCTTCTCCTAGAAATTACCCAAACAGGAGACCCTAAACTTCTGTATTATGCAGAAGATGTAGCAAAGGCCAACACTGGACCAATGAATGTGGATCAACAAGGGACATATGAGGCAACCCTTTACCATTGAAAATCACCTAGGGTGGCCTCTTGCAGGCCCCCAAATTTAATGTGGTCCAGTCCTTTCCAGTCACTGTGGAGGAAATTCCACCCTAGAACAGCTTTGATAGATGCATCAAAAACTCAAAAAAAAATACCATGAAACAAGTATTTTGGCAGACCTCCATAAATGGACAAAGAAAAAACTTAGAGTATGAATTAATGACATTATTCTAGAAGGCTTAGTGGACACAGGTATGAATGTGACCATAACTATGCCTAAATCATGGTATCCGAATTGGCCTCTTCAAGAGGTTGATGTCCAATATCTAGGAATTGGAACCCTGCCTCAGGTAAAACAAAGTATGAGATGGGTTGAGTGCATATGACCAGAAGGACAGAGAGGAAGGCTGAAGTTATATGTGGCTAATACAGCAGTGAATACTTGGGGCCAAGACCTGTTACAGCAATTGAATTCCTAGTTAAAATTCCTTCAATCTCAGAAATCAATTCATTTATTTGGAAATAATACTATAAGACACTATAAAAATAGCCACCAGCCCTTCAGGCTGTACATGAACCAAGTACAACCACCATTGAACTCTCAAAGATACCAATGACTCTACCTTTATAATGGCTAACTGATAAACTTGTCTGGGTTGGACAATGGCCTATGATATTAGAGGAACTACAAGCCTAAAACAGCTGGTTCAGGAGCAGTTAAATGCTCAACATATTGAAGAATCTACCAGACCTTGGAATTCTCCTGTATTTGTTATTAAAAAGAAATCTGGTAAATGGAGAATGCTGACAGATCTGAAAGCCATTAATAAAGTTACTCAGCTTAAGGAATTCCTACAGAACGGGATGCCCCTATCCTATCTGTTACCTACAAAATGGCCTATTATAGTTATTGACTTAAAAGACTTTATTTTTTTAACAATACCTCTATAAGAAAAGGATAGAGAAAAATTTGCCTTCACAGTACCTATTTATAATTCCCAGCCAGTCAAGAGATAGCAATGGAAGGTCCTCTCATAGGGAATGTTAAATTGCCCCACCCTGTGCCAATATTTTGTGCAAAAACCATTAGAAATAATTCATGCACAATTTCCACAATCTATAATTTACCATTATATGGATATCTTTTTAGCTGATCAGATGTTAGATATATTAGAAAGCATGTTTGAAAAAGTAAAGAAACAATAGAAAGAGGAGATTCTATTAATTACTTAGGATGTAAGAAAGACCTACAAAAAATTAGACTCCAAAAGGTACAACTCAAGAGAGATTGATTGCAGAATCTTAATGATTTTCAAAATATTTTAAGAAGCATTTCCAACTTACAGACTATCATTGGAATACCTAATGATGGTAAAAAAAAAAATTAGCCAATACCCTAAAAGGGGGCAAGGACTTAAATCAGCTGAAGCTGAGAAGAAAATGGCTCTAGTAGAAAAGAAAATATGAGAGGTACATGTGGATCATTTGAATCCAGAACTTAACTACACTCTGGTCATATTACCCTCCAGATACACCCCCACTGAGATATTGGTGCAGAAGGAAGATATTATATTAGAATTGCTATTGCTTTCATGTAAACTAAAGAAGAAATTAAACATATATGTGGAAAAGATCTCTTTTGTTTCTAAAAGGAAAATAAAATCTTCATCAATTGACAGGAATGGACCCAGCAGAAACTGTAGTACTTTTAACTAATGAGAAATTTTCTTCTTTATGGAAAGGTAATTAATACTGGCAAAAATCCTGCAGTATTTTTTTGGAGAGATTAACAACTGTTATCCCAAAAGCAAGAGAGTAGAATTCAGAAAAATAAGTGAATGGGTCCGTCCTCACATTATATATCAGAAACCAGTCTCTGGAGTCCCCACATTCTATACTGATGCAAATAAATCAGGAAAGGCAGGATATATAACAGGAGATTTAAGTAAAGTGGTCCAAAGCCCTTACAATTCTGTATAAAAGCCAGAACTGTATGCCATTCTTATGGTACTTACAGACTTCACAGAACCTCTCAATATAGTTACTGACTCTGAAGATGCAGACAGAGAGTTGTGTTATATATTGAAACTACTTAATTTGTTCCTGATAATACAGAATTAACTTCATTATTTATTATTTATACAATTACAGGAAATTATCAGAAATAAAGAAAAAATATACATCACATTAGATCCCATACAGATCTACCAGGTCCTCTAGCACAAGGTAATGATGAGATTGATCAGTTATTAATAGGTGATGTGTTAGAAGCCTCAGAATTCTACAAGAAACACCATGTAAATAGCAAAGATTTGAAAAGGGACTTTTCTATCACTTGGCAACAAGAAAAGGAAATCATGAAAAAAAATGTCCTACTTGTTCCTTCTATAACCAAACTCCATTACCTGCAGGTAGTAATCCTAAAGGTATTCAAAGAAATGAAATTTGGCAAGTGGATGTGTTTCATTTTGCAGAATTTGGAAGATTATAATATATACACCATACCATCGACATCTATTCAGTATTTCAATGGGTGACTCCTATGAAAAGGCTGAGTCTGTAACTATACACCTATTAGAAGTTATGGCCATCATGGGAATAGCTGTACAAATTAAGACTGACAATACTCCAGCATATGTCTCAAATAAATTAAAACAGTTTTTTGTTTATTACAATATAAAGCATATTACAAGTATACCACAAAATACCACAGGCCAAGCAGTCATAGAAAGATTTAATTGAACTTTAAAGGATCTTCAAGAAATCAAAAGGCCTTGGACACTCAGACATCTATAGCAGAAGGGAAGAATGTATTGGTACCAATATACTCCACAGGGTAATATCTCACTGCCCAACATTTGTACCTCTTTTAACTCTAGAAAAGTTGTGGTCCTGATTCAATTATAAATCAAGCCAGCTTTGTAGATGGAATGTGGCTTTCTCCTTCTCTAAACCCAAGCATGTTGATAAAAGAAAGTTTAGGAGATTCTTCTCATATCAGAAGAGCTAAATGGTGTTGGACAGAAGAAAACCAATAATCTAGGGACTGTTGTTGTCAAGATTCTATTTCTCTCCATGCTTATTCTTGATTCTGGACATCCTTCCTTGCATGTCACATCATCCTAAAGTCCAAACTTTCCATTTTGGCATTAATAATGTTCAAGTTTTCCACAGTGAAATATAAATCTTTCCAATAGCAATCTCTGAGGTCTCCAGAAGAAAAATGGGGTTCTACAATGACTCTACCTGGTTCATAATGATGTCATTGAACCAAAAAACACTACTCAATGGTCAGCTTTTGACTGCAAACTCTTCAGGACATTTCCAAGATGAGATGGTCCATCATATTACACTTCTAGCCAGACTCTCAGATAACCTTACCCATTACTCTGTGGCTGGCTATAAACATTACAACTAGTCCTATTAAGACTTAACCATTTGGATTTCTTACAGGATCCCAGTGATGCTCTCTTTCCCAAAAGTTTTCATCTTTCTCAGGGTTATAGATAAATTGTCATAGGATTGGGGGGACAACAAAACTTAGACTTGGAATTCTTTTTTGGAAAAGAAAAAAGGGAATGGATAGGTATAGTATATTAAGGTAGATTATTGTATCTACTAGTAAACTAATTTAGCAAACTATCAGCCTTAGATAATTTACACTGCTATGGATTCCTGTATATTGATACAAATGTGAACTATTTTTATATTCCTATTTAAGATAATTTGTATATTGATACAAGTTCAAAAGTATAATTGTCATATTGTACACATGTTCCTACTCCTATTTGAAATATTTTATATATTGATACAAATGGAAAATTATATTTGCCATACTGAATGTATGTTCTACCTCTGTTTAGAATATTTTTGTATATTGATACATATTAAGGATATTGTTATCATATTGCACTATACATTTCTACCTCCATTTAAGATATTTTGTGTATTGTCACAGTTTTGAGGTCATTGTCCTTATACTGTGCATCTGTTTATAGATTGCTTACCCTTCTTATGTGAAGCCTTAGTCCTTAGGTTATTTAGATAAGATTTATAGATTAATAGTCACTCATGAGTGTCATATCTATAGTTATGTTAGTTAGGTTTCCCATATTTACAGAAATTTACTTCAGATGGATAGGTAATGATGGAGAGATAGTCCTCCATCACTTCATAGACCTATAGAATATGGTATTTAAATGTTTTGATGACTTGGCATTCTGTTGATGTGAGACACAAATTGTTCCTGGCAGCACTGATCTACTCCTGAGAGAATATTGGGCTTCTAATATACTCCATATGGAAGTTTGTCTTTTTCTTGGCAAAACATGGCCTGCTGGGCAAAGAACTGCCCCTGTCTTGACTGTTGACAGTATGTATGCTGTCCTTTCCAGATGAGCAGAACACAAGGAAAAGTGACTGCTGAACCTTGCCAAGATAGGGTAAGGCGACCTTTCAAAATTCTGCTTCTGAAAATGATCTGTCAGATATTCTAGGCCTGTAGACAAAATGGATACCCCAACAGTGCTGAGAAACAGGTGACTGTCCAGGCTGCCAGCTGTCTCTGCCAATTCTTGCAATTTTCAGAAATTGCTCACTTATACTTCCTCTCTACTCAGGTAATATTATTTTCCTTCTCAGATATTTGATGGGGTTGAAGATTAGATAGTTACAGTTATAATTCTCTCATATCTTAGCTAAGGACATTTTAGATACTAAAGTTAGAATCTTCAGGGTAGAACAGCTGTTGGAGTAATCTTGGTATTTTGCCATTTACTTTTTATCTGGACATTTCTGGACATTAAGCATGTGTTTCTTGTTTGATGTTATTCTTGTTGGTTGTAGTTCCATTTTTGTTTATGTTGTTACCCTTTTTTTCCTGGACAGTACTTGATAATCATTCTTATTGCATATAGTTTGCATTAGGTTTAGAACCTTCTTATTTAGACAAAAAGGGGAAATGTAGTGGTAATAGCTCCACCCATGACCTTGGGCTGTATGGCCCAAAGGAGGTGATGCTTTTTGCTGTTGTATGTGATCTCTTAAAATGAAAAGAATAGGGGTCATGAGGCCCCTTCTCCCTGCTTCCTGCTGCTTGGTGTTATTGAACTGCCAGGTGAATTCACTCCTGGTCAGAACAGAGGATGACTTCAGTTGTCTACTTGGTTCTGCATTCGTGAGTGTATTTCCTCAATTTATATCCTAATAAATTTCCTTATTATACTCCTGAAGCAGACTCCCAAGGATTTCTCACTTTTATCTGAGGTCTTAGTTAAATGCGTGCAAAGCTGTTTTTATTGCTGAGAACACAGTTATTTTCTTCTGTCTGTCTGAGTATGAAAAATATCCTAGTATTATTTCTATTCCTTAGAATCACACAGCTTAAGCAGAAATCATCTTCCTGACCATCCACAGCTATAAGTGTGCCCGATAGATGGAATATATACATGAGATAAACACACAAGCAGTGAGAAAATACCCATAGCTGTTTTGGGGAAGAAATGTAGTAGCACAAGAGAAAAATCTACAGACAGAAACAACTGGTTTTCAGAGTCTGTGGTCCTATAAGCCTTGCTAATGAGATTCCTCCATCAGAGGATTACTCCTCTGGTGGGTTGATACCTGAATTATTAATTGCCATCTGTTGTATATTCCCATAGACTCTGGCATGGTTGTGAGGAATTAAGCAGCTTTCCTCTTCCATTTCCTTCAATCATTATGCTTCTGCCTTGCAGAAAGCAGTAAGGCAAGACAGCACTAGTTTGAAAGATCTGAAACTGTAAACCAAAAGCAATTTTTATTTTATTAAGCTTCCTCAGATCTTTTTTCATAGCAGTACAAGTGACCAGACCAACACAGGTGCTTTATGGAATGCAATATTTAAGTATCTTTCCAATGGACTAATAAAATATTGAATACTAATTTGAAATCTTAATATTTCAACCTATTTATAATTATTTCATCAAGTATTTGTATCAATTAAGACTCATTTTAATGAGAAATGGCCAAAATTGCAAAACAGTAAGTTTGAATAGAATAATTTTTTTCTAATTTAAATTTAGACAGTTGACTAAAGTTTATATGATAAATGAAGATGTCTAAGATTAAGTTGATTTTATTGCTGTGTGATTTTTTTATTTAATTAACCTTTTTTTCTTTTATTTTACATACGGACCACAGTTTCCTCTCTCTCCTCTTCTCCTGTTCTGTTTCCTCACCTACCTGCTATTTATCCCCTCCCTATCCACTCACTCCTCCTCAATCTCCATTCAAAAGGGGCTGGCCTCCCATGGGCTTGAACATAGCATGGCACATCAAGTTGAGGCAGGACCAAGTTCCCCCACCTCTATAGAAAGCCTGGGTAAGGAAATACAGCATGGGGAACAGGTTCCCAAAAGCCAGCTAAGTGCCAGGAACAGATTCTTATCTCACTGCTAGGAGCTTCACAAACAGACCAAGCTACACAACTATCACCCCCATGCAAAGAGCATATGTCAGTCCCATGCAGGCTCTGTTGTTGTTGCTTGAGAGTCCATATGTTCCCATGAGCTCAGGTAAGCTGTCTCTGTGGGTTCCTCCAGCATGGTCTTGATTCCCCTGGCCCATACTTTCCCTCCTTGCTTTCTTCAGCAGGACTCCAAGAGCTCAACCCAGTGCTTGGCTGTCGATCTTTGCATCTGCTTCCATCAGTTACTGGATAAAGGCTCTGTGATGACAATTAGGGTAGTCACCAATCTGATTATAGTAGATGGCCAGTTCAGGCACCCTCTCCACTATTGCTAGGGGTCTTAACTGGAGTCAAGTTTCCCTGGCACCAGCTTTCTCCCTAACTCTCCAATCTCCCCCCACATCAAATCTCTTTAGTTACTCTCCTCTTCTGTCATGCCCTCAATCCATCTTCCACTCCTAGCCCACCCAACCACTCAAGTTCCTATCCCCCTCAGCCTCCAGTTTACCCAGGAGATCTCTTCTATTTCCCCTTCCCAGGGAAATCCATGCATCCCTCTTTGGGCCCTCTTTGCTATCTAGCCTCTCTGGGACTGTGGATTGTAGACTGGTTATCTTGTTACCTTACTCCTAATATCTACTTATGAATGAGTACATACCATGTTTGTCTTTCTGGGTCTGAGTTACCTCACTCAGAATGATTTATTGTAGTTCCATCCATTTGCCTGCTAATTTCCAGAGGTCATTTGTGTTTACATTTGACTAA
Organism: Peromyscus californicus insignis; assembly: GCF_007827085.1. NCBI lineage: Eukaryota > Metazoa > Chordata > Mammalia > Rodentia > Cricetidae > Peromyscus > Peromyscus californicus. Next base: position 96,591,850 of record NW_026294573.1, read on the forward strand.
TACTCCATTGTGTAAATGTACTACCTTTTCCTTATCCATTCTTTGGTTGAGGAGCATCTAGGTTCTTTCAAGGCTCTGGCTATTATGAATAATGCTGCTATGAACATAGTTGAGCACATGTTCTTGTGGTATAATTGAGCATCCTTTGAGTTCTTATTGAGACTCTTCCAATTTGTTTTCAAAATATTCCGTCTAGCTCCAACTATTGTATATTTCAAATAACAGGGGATGGAATAGGACAGGAGAAGAGAAGAGTTCTTTGTCTTTGTTTCAGTGAAACTATGAATGCATAGCACACAACAGCTATAAATCTTTATAGGATCACACTCAAGAAAGCCAGAAACAGTATTTCAAGCAACTATGTGCCCACGTAAAGTTCACAAATTCTGTTAATCTAGCAGAAATACAAAGTTAATGGGGAGAAACTTACAGTTTCAAAAAGTTAAGCATCAGTCTATCAATTCAGCAATTCAAGTGTTAGTGTAGCAGAAATAGAGTTGCAAGAATAAAGGGACATGATGTAGACTTGACATATAATAATCTTCACTAGTTGTCACCCAAGTTCACCACAGTCTGATGACAGTTGAGTCCTGGCTAGATTAACTGATCATCCCAAACAGCATCTGGGTTGATTATGGGAGCTGTGTTTTATCCCTCTCCAACTTGTTGAGACAAGGTAACAAGGTCAAATCCAGAGTTCTCTCATGTAACTGTCCGCAATGACCAGCTTATCTTGGTGATCCCCTTTATCATACTCTAAAGACTTGAATCACAAGCCAGCTTCCATGACGACTTGGCATGTTACCTGGGTTCTGGGGATCCAAACTCTCTGGTCTTTATGTCTGCACAGCAAGTTCTTTAAGCAAGAACCATTTCTCCAACTCCTATATTCACTGTATTCAAAACTCTGTAAATGGGACTACAGAGATGGCTCAACAGTTAAGAGGCTTCCTGCTCTTCCAAACAACCAAATTTGGTTCCCAGAACCCATGCTGAGACTAAACTTCTCTAATGCCAAATCTTCCAATTCAGGGAATTCTTTGCTCTCTTCTGGCATCAACAGATACTCACATACATGAGGCACACAACACAGACACACAAACACAGACACACACGCACAAATAAAAATGAAAATTAACTTTTTAAGAAAATAGAACAATAGACATGGTAGAGTATACTAGTGGATAACCAGAAGACTTCAAACTCTACACAAAGAGCTACAAACATGTAAGAAATTCTGAGAAAGGTAGAAATAATCTCCAGGGAAGAACACACCAATTGGTTATCCAATAACAAATGATCAGCCCTGAAAAAAATAGACCATGAATTTTAAAGACTAATGAAGGCTATATGAGAGAGTTTGGAAAGAAGAAAAGGGAGAAATGGTGTATCTGTATTGTAATTTCAAACAATAAAATAAGTAATTAATAAGAAAATAAGGAAGAGAACTACACTAAGTATATTTGATAATTCTAGTGAGGTCAAGCAAAGACTGATTAGAAGTAAAATAGTATTGATTTCCTACAATAAATATAAAAATGAGTAAATTTCTGCATATATAACCAAATGACTTTTGATAAAGGCTTTAAGATTATCCCTTCATAAAGAATTATTTGAATTATGATATATTCATTTTTCTTAAGATAAAGTTTTTGTCTTTAAAATATATTGGAAAATTATCTCAGAATGGACCAATGATTTAAATGAAAGAACTCAGATGTAAACGCCCTTAAAGGAAAATTTAAAGAAAAATCCTACTACCTTGAATTTGACTCTGACATGTAAGATATTAACTCAGAAGTACAGGAAAAATAGATTATATCAAAATTTGAATGCTCAATTGTATCAAATCATAATATCAAGAGAGTCAAAAAATAACATACAAGTGGGATAAATCATCTTAAATCATTGACATAGGGTTATACCCAAATTATATAAAGAATATCTGTAATGTGACAATACAAACAAACATCTTAACCTATTTTAATGATAGAGGAAATACATCTCTAGACATGTCTCAGAAACTACAAAATGGTTAAAAAGTGGAAATATACTAATGACTATCAATCATGTGCTCACCATCACTGATCATTGGAAAAACTGAATTAAAACTACACTGAGATAGTATCTCATACACATTTTAACTTCTTAAAAAATAAAAAAACAAGTCTGGATATGGTATCAGAAGCTGTAGAAACTATTGTCAGGAATGTAGAGCTGAAAATTTCTGGTTTCACACTTCAGTCACTTGGAGGAATTGAGATAGAACTGACCTGGAAGCCTCTCACTCAGAATGACCAATCATAGAATTGGAGACTGCTATGCACATTGCCAAGGAAGAAAAGTTATCTATTGTCATACCTTGCTATAAAGCCTTTAATAAAGCCTTTTTACCAGACAGGCAAGATATCCAATGGTGCAATAGTGCAATGGTACAAAAATATATATATATATATATATATATATATATATATATATATATATATATATATATATATATATATTAGACCATATGTATGTAGAGTAACCAACAGCTGTTTCATTTGATTCAAGGCCTGCTCAACTAGATAGAAATCATGCCTGGTACTAGAAATTTAGCCTATCACCTTGGATTAGTGAGGTCATAGACCTTAGAGAGCACCTAATAACACCATTTTACTAGACAAATATGATCCTTCCTGCATTCTAAATAAGTATAGATACATATATAAGTATAGTTATCACCATCATTAAAAGAGATCTCTTTATATCACAGACTATGACACAAAAACATAACATTTCACAATGAAGAGATCAATAAATTATAATGAACCCATTTCACATGTATACATATACAACATAGATACTCCACCTAAAGCTCAGGGAGCATTGGGGAAAAATCCAAAAGATTGCAAGAGGCTGAGGAAGTCCATCGTGATACTTTATTTCCAAAAAGTGACAAGGATGCTACAGGCATGATATCACAACAATATGGCTGCCTAAACAAGACCTGAACAATGACAATATCATTAGACATGCAAAAGACTAATAAAGAAGAGAATCTCCAAGTTTGAGGATTAGCCTTTTCCAGAAAAGATACCCTAGTTAGCTATTTAATACCAAGTGGAGTTGTCAATCCTTGTGGGAGCCCGTTCCCACCTTTTGAAGCATTCTTAGGTAGAGGAGAGAGGAATTATGAAATGACAGATAGACCTAGCTCATGAGAAGAAAGACAGAAACCCAGGATAGCTTTGGGAGAGCCTGGATCAATATCCAACAGCTACTTCATTCATTCAAAAGAGCATTTTATAACAATGCCAAGGGGAGGGGAAAAAGATCTCCCCCTTGCAAGATCAAAGCACACTATACAGCCAAGTGTAAAGCCTTCCAAACACCTGGTAACCATGCCTGTGGTCAAATCATAGTCTTATGCAGCTCTGCTGGGTAAAACAAGCCCAGATTCTCTGACTCTGAGTAAGTTCTCATTAGGAAACCTCTGTGGGTCTCCACAAGTCTTAAAACCATATACCTACAAGCAAAAAATAAAAATAAAAAATAAAAAAAAACAAAAAAACATACTCTGAAGATTATTTTTATATATTTGTGCATATACTGGAAATGACAATAACCAAAGAAAAAGTGGCCATCATTTTGAAAGAGAATGAGAGGTAAGACATGGTGGTGGTATTGGAGAGGGGTAAAGGAAGAGGGAAATGATGTAATTATATTTTAATTTAAAAAAACATTTCAAAAGGAAAGAAATAATGGCATGTTTAAGTATGAATAAGCTTTGATACCATAGAAAATGAAATGAGCCAATCATAAAGGCAACTACTTTGTTATTCACTGATAAAAAGACAATCACAGAGAAAGAATAGTATAATAGTTATCTGATTTTGAACAAACACAGGGGATTTGGAAATTATTATTTAATTAATAATCAGTTTTGGGAAATGAAGAGTATGGTGGAAGCACACATTAGACATGGTTCCAAAGCAATGTCCTTGATGTATTTAAAGTACTGAATTTTTGTAAAGTCACTAAATAATATACATGAAAAAGTTAAATCATCTAGAGAAACCACTGATATCTTTTAAGAACCCCAAGACTATATCATACTTCGAATAGTTCTTTGAAATGCAAATTATTTAATACTATTTTAATACCTCATTCCTTGATGCCATCAAGCCATTTTTGTGAATGTTAAGAACTGCCATTTTAGAAGTTGTATGTGTGTATGTAGGCATGTGTATTTGTGTTTATCTTTTTAACTACAAACTTTCCTGAAGATTGTTAAAATTTCATTTATTACCCATTTTAAAAGACTAGGAAATTGAAGGTATCAGGGACTGGGAAGAAACAGAAAATTTTTATCAATATTAGAATGATACTCATCCTTAATGATCTACTTTTATATTAAAAGCAGGATAATTCTAAATTGAAACTCCCTTCCCCATATACAGCAAATATTTGGTATACAGCAAATATTGAGATGGTATTCAAGGAGTTAAGTAGTTAATATTAGCCTGTCTCTAACAAAACTCCATATGCAAATAAGGTATTTATATAGAGACACAGAGTATAATTTTCTTCATTATGTTCTATTATATTTTCAAAAAATAGGTCATAAAATTCTTCACTGAGGCATTAAGACACTATTTCCTCTTCCCTAGGATATACATAATTTTAGCTATCATAATTTGACCCCAGATTAAAACAATTGAGAATAATTTTATGCAAAATCTTCCCACTTTCACAGGCTCCTTCCTTACAGGAAAAAACACCTCACATTGGGTTTGTGAGGAGACTTGAAGGTCACCCAGTATACTCTCCCAAAATAGGAAATGAATACTTAATTAAAAAGAGTTACAATTATAGTTATTCTAACTTCAACAGAAAACACTATGACTTTAGGGCATTCGATCTATGTATCAGAAAATGTTGAAAACTTACCTAAAATATTTTGCTCTCTCTAAGCTAGAAGAGCATACTAGTCTCAGAGAAATCTGATATTAAGATGATACGCAAAAGCCCAAAGATGTAGCTGTCAAATGAGTACATGTAAATGGTTTGAAGACCTGAAGAAGGATACAAGTGGTTTACAAGGTTTCTTTCATGCAACATAATAGTTGGTTTATTTTTGAAGTGGTGGAGCTTAGATGTAGGAAAATGTCTTATTCAGACTTTTCATTGCCATGAGAAGCACTTGAGATAAAACTTTGACAGAAAAAAGGCAGGATTTTGTTGTTGTATATTACTTTTATTCTTGAGATTATAGTATAACCACATTGATTTTTAGGCCCTTTCTTCCCTCCACATCCTCCCATATAGTAGATCTTGCTTTCTTTCTTTCAAATTTATGGCCTCTTTTTTTGTTTGTTTGTTTTTTATTAAGAAAATAGTTTCATTCACTTTTCACATCAATCAAAGATCCCCCTCTTCCTTCCTCCCACTCCCCAACTTCCTCTTCCTAACCTAACCCCACTATACCACACTAGAAGGCAAGGCCTCCCATGGGGAGGCACATCCAGTAGAGGCAAATCCAAGCCTCTCCCCCTGCCTCAAGGCTGCACAAGGTGTCCCATCATAGGTAGTGGGCTCCAAAAATCCTGCTCATGTACCAAGGGATGGATTCTGATCCTACCACCAGCCCCCTCCCCCCTCCCCCCAAGCAGATCAAACTACACAAATGTCTCACCATGCAGAGGGCCTAGTCCAGTCCCATGCAGGCTCCACAGCCATTGATCGAACTTTCATGAGTGTAGTGGGTAGCCTTTCCAGCTTTGGTCTGTAAGTTCCAACCCCCATTGAGTCTTTGGGAACTATCACGCCTACAAGGCGGGGCCAAGGGAGCGCCCTGAGAACCCGAGATTGGGATGCACAGTGCTCTCTTCCTTCTTGGACCCTGGACGCTAGAGGTAGACCAAGGAGAGTTCTCCAGAAAACACCGCTGGACTGCACTGCGTCTTTCCCAGAACCTGCAACCTACCTATCCCTTCATTTGTAAGTTATGCCATTAAATAAATCTCCCTTTTAACTACGTGGAGTGGCCTTAATAATTTCACCAATACATGAGTTTCCACTAGTTTGGTTTGGTCATCTATGCAGGTTTCCCCATCATGATCTTGATGCACTTGCTCATAGAATCCCTCTTCTCTCTCTTTGACTGGACTCCTGGAGCTCTGCCTGGTGTTTGGCTCTGCATCTGCTTCCATCAGTCATTGAAGAAACTCTGATGACAGGGTGTTCACCGGTCTGATCACTGTGGTAAGTCAGTTCAGTTCAGACACCCTCACCACTGTTTTCAGTAGTCCAAGCTGGGTTATCCTTGGGGATCCCTGGCAACTTTCTTAGCACAGGTTTTCTCTCTATCCCCAATGATATCTCTATCATGGTATGTCTTTCATTGCTTTCCCACTCCATTCCTGTTCCAGTTCAACCATCCCATTCCCTTATGTTCTCATCCCCTATCCCCTACCCTCCATTGCCCACTCTGTTTTTAATGTTTGTAACATGCATGTAAATAGGTACATGTGTGCTTTTAGTGTTGACCCTTTGGTATTAAATAACCAATTGATGTGTTCTTCCCTGGGGATGGTTATTTCTCCCACTCTCAGCTTTCCTTTGTTGCTTGTATTAAATTTGTTGTTTTAAATTTGGATCACAAGTGCAGATGTTTTGGTCCATATTCAGCTGACTCTGCTGCTTTTAGTCTTATGAGAAGGCTGAAACATCTTAGAGGAAAGAACAGACAGCAAGGAACCAGGTTAAGTCAAGCTGCCATAGACAAGCTTCCCCACTTAAGTTCCCTATGCCTCCCACAAGAGTGCATCAGCTAGGGAACTGACATTTTTTATGAGACTGGAGATTCAACTCATATTCAAACTCTAATGGAAATGAAGCACAGGAAAACAAAGAAACAAACAAAAAAAGCAGGGTGATGAAGAAAACAGGGCCTGTGAAGAGTGTAGGTGCCTTTCATTCTGAATGCCTGATGAGGGCACTTTTTCCTTTCTTGTTAGGAATTTAAATATTTATTTACTTAATTTTATGTGTATGTATGTGCCTAAGTGTGTGTATACATACTATATGCATACAGAATCTCCCAAAGGTCAAAAGAGTTTGTCTGATCCCTGGAACTTGAGTTTCATGTCATTGTGTGCTACCATGTGGGTTCTGACAACTGAACCTGTGTCTTCTGTGAGCACTTTGAACTGTTGAGCCATCTCTCTAGCCCCTCAATAGAAATTTAAACATTAGACTAGATTGATAAATTTATATTTGCATACCTATGTTCTAAGAATTTATAAGCAATTAAATACACTTATACCATTTTTTAAACTATATTTATGAAAAGTCTGGGATTAGGAAAGCACAAAGTGTGTCTTGATTGATTGCCTGGCTTTTCTGTCACTGCCTAGAGGATTAACTCAGCTGCACATCTTGAATAACAGAAATGTTACATACAATCTTACTGTTTTCTGATGTTATTTTAGGTCTTTGGGTAAGAATTCATATATTTTATGCCTTTACATTATTCAATTCTCATGTATGATCTTTTTATACATTATTTATATGTAAGCATGTCTCTCAATAAGTATAATGCATCTGGAAACCATTGTTTATACGCAATGAGTCACCTTCCTCACCCTGCAACATATAAAAGCCTCTCCTACAGTGAAGGGAACAGTGTGGTCATTGAGAGGCCTCTGAAGAAATGTTATTATAGTATCTTTTCCCAGCCATGATAGTTGTGGAGATCCATGAAGATTTAGCTGCACTGAATCTTGAGTATATTGGTGTAAATCCTTGAGTAAGTAACCCTTTTATGAGAAGGCCCATATTAAAACCAAAAGGAATATAAGTGTGTTGGAGCTTAGTGTATTTATTTTAGCATATTTTTATGTTAGCAGTAGAGTTACATAAATAATAAAATTCTCCTCTGAGGGAAATGGCAATTTTCATTTATGTACTAAAAATTTGTTTTCTGTTTTGCTTTGATAGTCTAATAGTTAACAATCTCACTTAAATGTCAGAACTGTGATAACATTGTTTATTATCTAGTTCTTATACAGGTTATTTCCTTGGGTTATATAGAGAATTGAACAATTTTTATAAAAAAAATGAGACTATTTAAAGATTATATTCTCTATCTCTAAGATTCAAAGTTGTTTTTATTATATTATACGTAGGACATTTAACAATACAACACCTTAGGAAAAGATAAATTGTTTTAATTTGTCTCTATAGGTTTAAATTCCATACACATGTCTTAGATTCTGCAGCATAAATCCACATACTTTCTTGTTAGTCATTGTTTATAATGACAGATACACATAAAATTTTTAACATAAGAATGATTAAGTTTTATATCAGAAACATTAAATGTAGTTTTCTTCAAAGAGTATGGTTTTATGATTTTTTAAACACTAATTAAGAAATCATGTATTTTAGAAGATTGCTGGAATATATTTTCTCAGCAAACTAAGACACATAATCTCAGTTATTGCATCTGTCAATGGCTCCAATTCCAAGTTTTTCCTTCTTCCTCCCACTTGACTTGCTCTTAATAGTTTCAAATGATCACCATTGAGCAAACGTTAAAAATGAATAATAAAAAAGTCATATATCACCAGCTTTACCACCAAAGGTGGCACACTTTTTGCTTGCCTAATAAAGAATATTCATGTTTTTTAAGAATATTAGGAAAGAAGGCTCATTAATACATATAGTAAGAGCTTGGCCACATTCAAGTATTAATAGATTTTTTTGTAAAGGTGTTGAACTCACATAAAAGATATCTCTACCAGAAGCAAATGAGAAAAAAATGATAAAAAAGGAAGCCAGAAAAATATCCCCCAATATTTAATATAAAGTAATATTCTTCTAAACAATGTATGGATTGAAGAAGATATCAGAAGACAATACTAGAAATGCTTTGAATATTATATTAGCTTATATGTACAGAACTGTACTGAAAACCTTATTTACTAAGGATATAGGTATTAAGCTAACAGTTAAAGGAAAGGAGATGATATTGGGACAGAAGAAAAGGGAGTGGAGAGGGAGAGAGAAGGAGGGTGTTGACAACATTCCAGTAGACAATGCTCAAGGTCCTGTTGTATACAGATGCACTCCATCTTCTGATAAAACTGACACATTCAAGAAAACAAACCTTGATCTCAAGGGAAGTCAATGCAGAAATTTCAAGTGCAAGCCCTTCATGTTCCTGTTTGTCTTTTAGCCAGATAAAATGCCATTTTAGGCCTTTTGGGATGTACTTCACCTATTAAAAGTAAGTTCTTTCCTAAAGGAATACGGGAACTGATGTTAGAGGATGCTTTCAGTGGCTTTAGATCATGACAAATAAAGGCAAGGAGCACTAGAGATTGACAGGTCCGTGAGAGACCCTGTCTGGTCCCAGATGGAGACAAGTGGGACTGATATTTCTGGCCTTATAGTTCAGAGATACAGACTCATAGGCCTTATCTGGAAATGCCTTCTCATCCTAGTTTGGCTAAAGTTTAAGTAGCTTTTCACTTCTAAAAAAATTTAAAGAAATTTAGGGAATGGTTTGATCTTGCTTCCATAGTGTGTGTGTGTGTGTGTGTGTGTGTGTGTGTGTGTGTGTGTGTGTGTGTGTGTGTATGTATGTGTGTGTGTACTGACACCATTGCTAAGGAAGAGCAGTAAATTGACTCCAAAACTATTTCCGTATACTGCAAGACTGTAACTGCTTCCTAACTGTACATGTGGCTTAATTAGATCTTACAGAAATCAGGTAGGTCTTATTCCTTGGGCTGCATATATTCTGGAAAAATAGAGAGCAAGTATTCCTCTCCATTGGATATATAGGACAGGGGCTGAAGAGAGGCTAAGGTGTCTCTTCCCTACAGCAGCATATTATCAGAAACATATTAAAGAAAATACAGTCCTGGAAATAGGTATAATCATTTCGTTGCCATCCATATGATGCGAATGTCATGGTGTCAGAGTAAAAAATGCCCTAGTTATTCTGTTTCTCTCTTAAATATACTTTTCTTTCTATCCATGCTGGCAGCCACATTAGAGAAGGAAGCAAGAATGGTCAGTTTTCATGTTCATTTCTCATTTTATACAACCAAGGATATCTAGTAATGTGAAACGAGGATTTAGGGACTTGTATCCAAGTTAGATCCATCAATGAGAGGGTTTTCTGCACTTAGTGTCCTTAGCACAAAACTGGTACTTGTTCTGTGTTACACACAGTAGGTTTACTAGCAAACAAAGCTGCTAAAGAGACAAAAAATAAGTTTTGGATTCTCTGTAGGAGAGAAAAGAAGTCCATACTAGATTCTAGTGACAAATAATTCTGAAAAGAAAAAAAAATCTTTTAAAGTGGTCAACATCAACATCCTATCATAGAAGTTAGCCCTGTAAATTAAAGAAAATTTCAGACCCCATTGTACATTTACTTTATAAGCCTTTCATTCTTGATATTCAATCCCTTGATCAGCTATTGTGCCTGAATGTTATTATCCAGGAGGCAGAAGAGAGACATCTGGAGATCATGGCAACTGAAAAATTGAATACTTGTCCCTCTTGAATCCAAATGATTATGAACATATGCAATTGTTAAAATTCTCATTTTTGAAATCCATGATTCCATTGCTAAGAATCCATCAACTGTAACTGAGAATTATGTATCATAAAGCAAAATATGACATAATGTGCTTTCTGTAGTATCCTTACAACTGCCATATAGACATTACTGTATAGACATTAAAAATATAGACATTATAAATAGTTTTGTTTAGTTCACAGGATAAATGATCCTGCAGGGTTCAACTTGTTTTTAAAATAGTGTATACTAAGACCACTAGTGAATGGAGCCTAACATGTCAGAGTTTGCTATAGAGAAAGGCAGGTGCTGGAAAAAATTAGGGCCTAGTTAGTATTGGGGATTTTCAACCATATTTCAGTGCACACTTCTACCTGAGAATTCCTATAGCTGATAAACACCTTCAGTGATGTGGCTGGATACAACATTAACTCAAAAAAATCAGTAACCATCCTATATGCAAACAGTAAAGCAGCTGAGAAAGAAATCAGGGAAACAACAGCCTTCACATAAACCACAAATAATATAAAACATATTGGGATAACTCTAGCCAGCAAATGAAAGACCTGTATGGCCTGAACTTCAAGTCGTTGAAAAAAAATTAGAGAAGATATCAGTAGATAGAAAATTCTCCCATGATCATGAATAGACCAGAGTAAAACAGTTAAAATGGCCATCTTAACAAAAACATTCTATAGATTCAATGAAACCACCATCAAAATTACAACACAATTCTTTACAGACCTTGAAAGAACAATTCTCAGCTTCTTATAGAAAAACAAAAAAAAAACCCCTACAATAGCTAAAACAATCTTGTACAGTAAAAGAACTTCCAAAGATATCACCATTCCCGATTTCAAGCTATAATATAAAGCTATGGTAATAAAAAACATGTGGTATTATCATAAAAACAGATAGGTGGATCAATAGAATCAAATCAAAGACCCAGCCATAAATCCCCACACCCGCACAAAACTCAAGTCCACGTGGATCAAAGATCTCAATGAAACCAGATACACTGAATCTAATAGAAGAGAAAGTGGGAGATAGCCTTGGAGACATTGGAACAGAGGACAACTTCCTGAATAAAATACCAATAGGGCAGGGTCTAAGATAGATAGTTAATAAATGGGACTTCATGAAACTGAAAAGCTTCTGTAAGGCAAAGGACATTGTCTATAGGACAAAATAGAAGCCCAGAGAAAGGGAAAAGATCTTCACCAACCTCACATCTGACCGAGGGTTGATCTCCAAAATATATAAAGAACTCAAGAAACAAGACATCAAAATAACAAATAATCCAATTTAAAAAGTGGGTACTGATCTCAACAGAGATCCCTTAGCCATCAGGGTAATGCACATCAAAATGATACTGAGATTCCATGTTACACATGTCAGAATGGATAAGATCAAAAACAAGTGATAGGCCATCCTAGAGAGGATGTGGAGCAAGGGGAACACTCCTCTATTGCTGGTGGGAGTGCAAACTTGTATAGCCACTTTGGAAATCAATATGGCAGTTTTTCAGCAAATTAGGAATTGATCTACTTCAAGACCCAGTTATACCACTCTTGGTCATATGCCCAAAGGATGCTCAATCATACCACAAGGACACTTACTCAACTACGTTCATAGCAGCTTTATTCATAATAGCCAGAACCTGAAAACCACCTAGATGTCCCTCAACCAAAGAATGGATAAAGAAATTGTTGTACATTTCACCATGGAAATTACTCAGCTGTTAAAAATAATAACATCATGAAATTTCCAGGCAAATGGATGGAACTAGAAAAAAATCAACCTGAGTAAGGGAGCCCAAATCCAGAGAGACAAACATGTTATATACTCACATATAAGTGTATATTAGCTGTAAAGGATAGCCATGCTACAATCCACAGATCCAAAGAGGCTAGGTAACAAGGAGGGCTCAAAGGCAGATACTGGTTGTCTCCCTGAGACGGGGCAATAGAAAATATTTGGTGGGTAGACTGGGGGTGGGTGGGGATGAGAAAATGAGGGATCAGGTGGGGGAGAGATAAAGGGGGAGAATATTGTAAGAGACAACTGCAAGAGGGGGTTAAGGGTAAGGTAGAAACCTCATACAGGGGGAGCTCCCAGGAATGTACAAGGATGACCCCAGCTAAGACTCCAAGCAATAGCTATGTACCCAGAACTGGACATTTCCTATGACCAGCAAGCCTTCCAGTAGAGGATTTGGGACACCAATCTAGCCACATAATCTTCAACCTACAGTATTTCCTAACTGATGTGCTTGGGTAAGGATGATACAGCGATTATGGGGGTCGCTAACCAATGACTATTATAGTCTCTGACCCATTCCACTCTGACACTTCCTGGAGCACCAGGACCCAGAGCCTGGATAGCCCTGAGACCTAGGATAGAACCAAATATGACTAGAGAAAAAAAGTTTCAATGAAATGATGGCTAATGATATTCTGCTATACTCATAGACTGGTGCTTAGCCCAATTGTCAACATAGAGGCCTCTAGCATCTGCAGAGATCCACAGCCAAACATTAGGCTGAGCTCAGGAAATCATCCTGCTGAAGAGGGAAAATAAGGATTGTAGGAGCCACAGGGGTCAAGGACAACACAAGAAAACCCAGAGTATCAACTAACCTGGGCTCATAGGAACTCACATAGATTGAAATGACAATCAAGGAACGTGCATGGGATTGTCCTCGGCCCTCTGCATATATGTGGCAGTTGTATCGCTTAGTCTTCTTGGGGACTCCTAACAATGAGTGCAAGGTCTTTCTTTGACTCATTTGCTTGCTTTTGAGACACTGTAACTCATATTGGATCATCTTGCCCAGCCTTAATAGAAGGCGGTGTTGCTTAGTCTTACTGTAACTTGATATGCCATATTTTGTTGATATCCATAGAAGGCCTGCTCTTTTCTGAATAGAAATGGAGGAGGAGATTGGGGAGGGAGGAACTGGGGAGGCTAGGGGGAGGAATTGGGAGAAGAGGAGGAAGGAAAAACTATGCTCAGGATGTAAAATGAATAAATCAATTAAAAAATTAAAATGAAAATAAAATGAATAAAAACATTGCAGATTTCCTGACAAAACAGCAAGCAAAGGAGTTATAGGGTCTGTATAAGGTTTATCAATGACACACCAGAAAGAATGAGCTCAAGGAGACTCACAATGGGCTATTTTAAAAACTTTGTGAATGACTCTTCACTGCATAAGCTGGATAGTAAAGAAGCAGCAACACAGTGCTGTAAATGGAGGCATAGGAATACGTTTTCATGAATCTGAAGAGTTTGGCTTATGGAAAATATATATTTATCTCTATAGAGAGGTGAGTTTAAGCACATGCCATAATACAATGAGGGATTATTAGCTTCATAACTTAATTTCCATAATAGGTAAACTACAAAAGATTCTAAAATTCTAAGTATCTGATTGTCAACTCAGTTGTTTATCTTCATTTTTTTTTCAAAACTTTGCTCCTGATAGACATTTAAGAAATGTTCCCTTGTGTACAATCCAACTTCCTGGTTGGTGTAGCAAGGATATAACATTTGTTGGTACACATCGGTAACTTTGATATCTGGATTACACTCTTGAGTTTCTCCTTTTTTCTTCAATAGTGGCATCATTTTCTGATCCATAGAACAAAATAATTTGAGCAAGGAAATTCAAGCTATGATGAATAAGGTTATTTTCATGGAGTTATCTCTTTTTAAACCAAGCCTTACCATCTGTTCTCTTCTTTATGTGTTTAGGATGTACATAATTAACTGAGCAATCATGTCATAAAAGGAAGGAGATGAGTCATTTCAGTGCATCTTGATAGTTTTTGTACAGTACAGCTGTTATGAAAGATTTCCTTCCAAACACTTGTTCCAGGTAAGAGTCAAAAGAGATCTATTTTTTTCCTTTGATTGACTCTTCCTAAAATGCACATAAAATAGAAGTAAATTTGAAAGTTCCATATTCACTGAAATCACATAGTAAGTTACGGACCAGAATAAGGTCACATGTTGCTTATTGTATTCTCAGTGAAAACAATATAATAGACTGTATTTTGTCTCCAATGTTATCTGTCTGCTGCAACTCAATAATCCCTATCAAACTAATTCTTCAACTTGATGTACTGCTTCTTTCTTCTACTAACAGCATGCTGTTTGTTCTGCATGAAACACCCTAACAGGGTTGGAAATTATATCTCTGTATGCCCTGTGTTCCCAGACAAGCTATATTCTCCTTATATTTAGCAGAGAACAGCATATATATCTTACATTGAAACTGTGTCATAACTCAATTCCATCACTAAAGTATAAACTCTGTGAAGCTTTATATGCTGTTTTCTCCTACATAACATAGATCTGGGGAGAATATAACTATCAGTGGATGCTCAAAGAGTCCCATAATCAATTGAATTAATAAATTGTGCCATCACCATTAACAATCCTGAACAAAAGTGGATGTGCATACAATTATTTGTTAACTGATTAAAATCTGAGGATGTGCCTATGAAGTTATGTTACCTTATAAAACAGCTGCTTGTGACAGGTAAAATTAATGCTACTTTTCAAATGTAGAAACTTTCATATTCACAATGGAAATAGATACTTCTGTGACCTTTCATATTGGTATTTTAGACAACAATAGATTCACATGTGTGTCTACTAAAAACTAAATAATAAGATTGTATGAGAGGAAAAAATTTAAGACTATTTGAAACAGAAGCTTTGGGAAGATTAGCACTGAGAAGTAACAAAAACATTTTTAATAAAACAAAAAAGGAGAGAAAGGACAGGGGTCATCTGTTAAGAACACGTGCTGGTTTTCTTTTTTTTTTTCTTTTGGAGAAAAAGTCTCTGTGTAACAGTCCTGGCTGTCCTGGAACTCACTTTGTAGACCAGGTTGGCATCAAACTCTGGTTTTCTAGAATACCTGAGATCAGATCCTAAGATCCACATCAGAAAGCTCACAACTTACTGTTAATTTAACACCAGGAGATCTCACTTCCTTTTCTGGTTCCAAGAGCATCTGCACACACATAGCAGACACAACATATATCTAAAATAAATCTAAAATTAATATTAACAGTAAAAAAAAAAGAGTAGACTAGAACATGAAATCAGTGGCTCATTGTAGATTTTGCAGGATTACAACTCTTGGGTAAAATCCAGATGATTAATTCTGTCTGAAATTGGGAGTAATAGAAATTCAACATTTCATAAGCATTCCCTCTATAACAGCAGCAACAACCACAGTGCAAATAAGTAAGAAGTAAGAGATTACCATCACCATGTTCTAATCATTTTTATTACTTCAAATATTTTCCTGAAATAAACATTAGCCCAGTATTCAGCTTTGTTTTGAATTGCTGCATTATCTTAATTTGTTTTTAATTTGGCTTGTTTACTACTTGGTTATATTATTTCCTTTGGAAATTACAATGATGTTATTATTTTCACTAGTAAGTAAAATAAATATTTTATATGAAAATGAATAGATCTAAAAACAATAATTTGCTGAAGAGAGTGTTTTTAAAGGTCAGACATGAAACTAAAGCATCTAGTAAACCAAAATACAGTATAAACATAATCTCTGGGTTATAGGAACTGAAAAGATACATAACAACCTTAAACTTTCTACAAATCATTGAGGTTCCCTTCAAAGGGGTATAAAGATGGACTATAAAACCCAAAATACAACAACAGTGACAACTAAGAAGATTTTTTTTTGTATAGAACCTGATAGGCTTGCCCTTGACACTGAATAGAATAGGGACTCAATGCATTGAAGGAAGCAGAAAGGATTTTCTTGAAGAGTTTATGATTTTGCAGTGGTAATAAAATCAGTAGTGAGAATTGGCAACAACAAGATAAGTCTGATATGGTTCTTCAGAATTTCTCAAAACACACACATACCAAAACACAGGCTAGTGTAAGAAAATTTTAACTTGAGTGAGTTTTTTTTCTTAAATGTGCCAATGGACAAAAGAAATTGATTCAGGAACACATAGGAGAAACATTATATATTTAATATTATCAGTAAATAAAAAAAAACAGAATAAACAATATCCACTGAAATGATCATAAATCCAAACAACAGAGATAATTTTTCTTTTTCATTTTTTATTTTTATTTTTATTTTTTTATTTTTTTTTATTTTGCAATACAATTCAGTTCTACATATCAGCCACGGATTCCCTTGTTCTCCCCCCTCCCGTCCCCCTCACTTTCCCCCCAGCCCTCCCCCCCCATTCCCATATCCTCCAGGGCAAAGCCTTCCCCACAGACTGAGATCAACCTGGTAGACTCAGTCCAGGTAGATCCAGTCCCCTCCTCCCAGGCCGAGTCAAGCAATCCTGCATAGGCCCCAGGTTTCAAACAGCCAACTCATGCAATGAGCACAGGACCCGGTCCTACTGCCTGGATGCCTCCCAAACAGATCAAGCCAATCAATCAACTGTCTCACCCATTCAGAGGGCCTGATCCAGTGGGGACCCTAATTTTTCTTAAAACAATCTTTTCAAATATGTTTACATGAATAAAAGAGAAGACTGAATATGTTAGAATGAGAGATTATTTAAAAAGATGACTTGCCAATGTGGAAAGGTAAGTACTTCTAGAATGATAGATACATAATTAAACTTAATTATACATATAATTATATATAGTCAAGTGATACGTAAATTAAACAGTGTGGGAAGATTAGAGAAGAAATAAAAACAATCTGGCTACATGAAGTCATGTGTGTCTGTAATCCTAGATCTTTAGAGATGGAGACAGAAAGATTGCAGAAATTCCTAGTCAGCCAAAACTAATAGAGCAACACCCCTTCTCCCCAGTCATGTTGAAAAAATAAGAAAGACAGAGACAGAGAAGGGAAGAAAGAAAGAAAGCTTAAGATAATTATAAAAGAAAAAAATCATAAAATAGTAAAAATGTTTGATTTAGGAAACAGACCAATATTTGAAGTACAGTAGTGAGAGGAAGTATGGGTGAAGATCATAAAAGAATATTTCTTGTCAATTTAGTGACAATCTAATTAGAAGATCAGAAACAAGGATTTTGGAGTAGGTCAAATATTTCATTTTTAAAAAACTGAAAATAAGCACTTTTATAATAACTGAAGAAAAATATAGTGTCTTTCAGACTCCCCAAAATAAAAGACATTTTATATCTAAACTTGTCATCATAGATCAAGTACAATCATAAAGGAAAACAAACCCAGCTGATGCATCTTCACATCTGTAATTAAAGGTAAATTTTTGTAGAATTATTTGAAGAAAACCATTTTCAACTAAAAATCTTATAATAAAAAAGGCTTTCCAAAATTGGTTACATAATGAAAACATTGTGAAAAATTAAACTTATCCTGGATTAAAAATCAAATCAGAAATAATCACTGATTCTAAAACTATAAAGTTTATTCTAACTATGGTGGAAATCAGTCAGAAATTAATAAAGAAAACTTGAAAATATTTTGCTGGTTCATGTGTTAAAGGGTATTATTGTAAATATCACCAACTATATTTTAAATAATGTATAATATTAATTGATAACACTGAATACATTTATTTTTAAAAAGGAAATGAGTTCATACTTAGACAAAATTTTAACTTTAAATATATTTATTTGCAAAATTAAAAAGTAATCAAAATCATTTAAGCAAATGTAGTTAAAAATAAACAAAATTCACTTGGATTTAAAAAAAAACTAAGAAATCCTAAATAAAGAAAAACTAAGGGAAATACATGGTCAAAGTACACGTTGTAATTGTATGAAAATATCCTTGTAAACATAGTATGAATATATGCCAATATAAAGACATTGACTAAATAATAATTACACAATAATGTAGCTGAAGTTAAAATCTGGGTCCCTAAAAGTCTACTGAAATCATTGATCTAGATTAGATATGATAAATGATAAACAATACAAAAATAATATCAGGGTCAAAAAAGTTAATCAGCAAGAGAGATTGCTCAGTGGATAAAGGCACATGCCCCTCTGAAGAACAGAGTGGGATATCCAGGCTAATGGTGGAAGAGGAGAAAAGACTTCTGTGTGTTGTCCTCAGCCCTCTACATGGGAGCCTTAGCACACACGAGTCCTCTCCACCACAAAATAGATAGTGAGTGAAATACTACAAATAATAGTGTTTAATAATAAGATAGAAAACCTAATTTTGTCCCAATAAATTTGAAAATCCCATCTGGCACTCTAAAAATCCAAGCTTCTAGTGGCACCACTATACAGACTTGAAGGTTATCTCCCTTCAAACTTTTTCTTAATTTTCATTTTTATCTGGATTTTAAGACTATAAGGTTTTTAATATGTCTTTTTTATAGCTTCTTGAAGTTGTTTAACCCTCTTCAAACCATCAGATCTCCATCTCCCTCTACCCTTACTTTAATCCATGCTTAAACCTTTCATTTTCCATGCCTAATAGTCCCCCTTTTTACTTCCATGTTGCCCAAATTCTACTACCCTCCCCTTCACTTTACCTTTATTGGTCAACTATTTACAAAGTGAGTACACAAAAATCACACATTTAATGAACAATGATGTCCCTTTTCAACATCCCTAGCTCCTACAGTTATTCCAGGTTAAATACTCAAACCTAGAAATTCAGAGCTATGATCCACATATGAGAGAAGCAACCTAAGCTCCTAAGTACAATGTCTTAATTGTCTCCCTCACATGAGGGAGGCATGTGCATTTATAAAAGAGTTACAGTAATGGTCATTCATAAATGTTGGGGTTGCATACCAGTGTTGCACAGCTTTAGATTTTCTCTTATTTGTAGTTGATTTCTACTTTCCTAATAAGTGAGAACAGGGCTCAAGGGGTCAGGAGTGTATGAAAAGCTTGTGCGCAATGTACAATATACACTTGTGGGACTGTTTCTTATTTAGCACAGTATGGGCAAGGAATATATTCAACAAAAAGCTTTAAGAGAAAAGAAAAAGATACATGACAAAGAAACGAATTCTCGGACACATAGAACAAAATGACAGGACAAGGGCACAGGAAAATGATTCAGAAACTTGTTGATTTCAGGTAATGGAGAGAACAGAGCATTTTCTTCATTCATACCAAGCTTTCTGGAATAACTTCCAATACCAGACTCCTTTAGGTTGTTACTTTGGATCTAGTCTAATTCATAAACACCACAGGAGAATCAGCTATACATGGGAGACTTCTCTCAGAGGCACTTCTTAGAGGAAGGCCAACTCCACAGACTCACAAGCATTTGAAATAGTATATATGATTAAATCAACACAGTTTATTTAATTCTAGGCGAGTTCCTACTCCAGGCCCCAGTTCATCCATCTTTAAAAGGATAAAGTTGGAGGAGAGATTTACAGGCAAACTTTTGTGGTCTCCATTTCTGTTATTTCTGATTCTTAAGAGAGTTTATATTTATTTGTTCATTTCGATCTACTCACATTTGTGAAAGTTTAGTCCTGGCTAAGCAAAGCCAAGCAGCAGGAAGGTACAACAGAAAGAAAAGTGAAATCAATAACCCCAAAGCAATTGCTTCAAAGACTATGAGCATTCTTTGTCTCTCTTCTAGGGTAAGATGCTTGCAAGAATAAGGGGGAAAGCAACCAGAAGGAATGAAACTAAGAAAAAAAGATGAGAGGTAGGCTGGGGATTAGATAGCAAAGAAGGAAAGGCTTAGAAATACATATTTTACTCAAGGATTTATTTAACCTCCATGACTTCAGAAAAGGTCCGTGTGTAGTGAGAGTTGTATTTTCTTTTTTACTGTGTGTTAGTAGATAAGAGCATTTTCTTTTTCCCCTTTCCCCTGCTTCCTCCTCCAGTTTTCATATTACTGGAACTACAATTCCAAATAATATTTTCCCATTGATAAGATAGTGCTTTTTGTTTCAGGTGCACTGATTGAGTCCAGAGCTTTACAGACACTGGGCAAGTGCTCTAATATTGAGCTTTATCCAAAGCTCCTTTCTCATTGGTATGTAAAGAAAAAAATTTCCCTATTTGAAAATTAAAATATTGAGAGAAAACCTCAGCTCAAGGTATAAATTAAAAAATAGAAAGTATCTCTGTTCTGGGGTTTATCATCAGCATTCCATACAATGTTTTCTTTCGTTTTGTTTTGTTGTTTTTAATGTCAGACCAAAAAAAAAAAAAAACCACAAAAACAAACACAAAAAAGAAAAACAAAAAAGCTGGCCCTTGGTAATTCCGAATATGATCAATTCAAAGATATAATCAACAACTTATGAAGTTGCATTTAACAATGGAATAATTTGAGTAAAATTAAGACCTAGATATGGTATAGTTTAAATGTTCATTTCCAGTTCTGTACTATTGTGCTGACCAGATTTTTTCTTTTCCCTTTCTTTCCTTTCTTTCTTTCTTTCTTTCTTTCTTTCTTTCTTTCTTTCTTTCTTTCTTTCTTTCTTTCTTTCTTTCTTTCTTTCTTTCTTTCTCTCTTTCTTCTTTCAACTTAACACAAGTTAAGATCATATGGAGAAGAGGAAACCCCTATTAAGAAAAGGCTTCCATCAGATTGGCCTGTAGGCAAGCCTGTAGAGTGTTTATTTCTTGACTGATGATTGATGTTGAAGGGTGCAGTTTGCTGTACAGAGTGCCATTCCTGGGTGGGTGACCCTGGACTGCAAAAGAAAGAAAACTGAGGAGGCAATCCTGAGCAAGTTAATAATAACAGCATCCCTCCATGGTCACTGCTCTAGTTCCTGCCTCCAGCTCCTATCCTTGTGTTCCTGCCCCAACTTCCCTCAATAATGGACTGTGATGTGTAAGATGAAACAAAACCTCATGTTCCCAAATTGCATTTGGTTGTGTTGTTTTATCTCAATAGAAGATACACTTTACAGGTGATAAACGCCCTTTATCACTAACCGCCTAACCTCAGGAAAGAAGAGCATGGGTGGAACCGATAACAACTAAGAATGTGGTCAGTGGACAATTGAATATTGCATGGGAAAAAGTAAGAACTGAACAAGTAAAAACTGTGTTATAGTTGCCATTCAACATTAAGTTCTCATCAGATAAAACAAATGAAAATGAGATAATAAAGAAATAAAGTCAGAAGACATGGGTACATTGAAGTTTGGGGTTACAAAAGCAACCAGGGCAAATAAAATGCAACACACTAGATTCTGCACAGTAAGGAAAGAGATCAACACCAAAAGGCAATGGGCAGATTGAACAATATGTGCATATTGTTGAAAGACCCTAACCCTTCATGCTTACACCCCCCCCCCCAAGCCCCAGGAGATTAAGGAACTAAAAAGAAAACTAGTTCCAAGGGCAACCTGACTCAGCCATTATTTAACCACCCCTGCCACAACATAACAATGTAAAGAGATCTCTGTTAAGAGATGCGCTCAACTGTGACTGGGATAATTGCAATTGTTCCAGGAAGGACCATTGTGACCTTTGTATAAACTCCACTTCCGCCCTGATACTCCCCTTGAGGTTTCAGGAAGAATATGCACTTGGACGTGACTGTACCCACTCTGTGATCACCCTGTGATCAGGCCATGAAATTGTATGGGAATTGTAATCTTATGGCTTTTGTGGGTTTTTCCTGTAAAAGTACCCATGTGATTGCAATAGGCGAGACTCTTGCTCTTAGGAGCTGAGTTAGCCCGTCTGTACAGTCACTTCAATAAACCTCGTGCTGTTGCATCTGGGTTCTTGGAGCGCCCACTTGAGACCCTAGATTTTGGGGTCTATCATTATGTATTTGATAATATGCAATATATATAACCTATTTGAAAAAAACTTGTGACTCTACAAGTAATATAAATAACCTTTGATTTAAAATGAGAAAAAATTTGAACATTTTCTTTTTCCAAGAAAAAAATAAAAGTATCCAGTGGGTATATGAATTAATACTCAGTCTCAGTAGTCATCAGAAAAATACAAGTGGAAGATTTCATGAGTTATTATATCTTACCTATATGTATGATCATTAATAAAAACACTAAACATAAGTGTTGACCAAAGCAAGGAGAAAAAGAAATGACTGCATGTAATTGCAGTATATATGGATTAGCTCAGTGATTATCAAAACCAAATGGATATTTCTAAAGAAATTAAAAATGAAATTACCATAGGATCTAGTAATATTGCTTCTTGGTAAATACTCAAAGGAAATAAAATCATTCAGCTTGTAATGATGTTTGCTCTCCTATGTCCATTGCAGCAATAGTCATAATAATCAGATCACAGAAAAGCTAAGTATCTTCCAACACATGAGTGATGAAAAACACTAAGTTTAAGTGAGTGCACATACTCTCTATCCATTTATAGACATGTCTATGTATTTCCGAATATCATCTGACCTTATTAAGAAAGATGTCTTGCCTTTTTCCAGGACATGAAAAAATAATACATTATGTGAAATAAGGCAGGTAAATAATGAAAAATTGTGTCTGTTCTCAATTCTGTATCAAATTTTTAAAGCAGAAAAACAATGCAATAATAAAAATTATTAAGTGTGTGAGCTAACAGCAACTAACGACAAACAGCACCCTTACAGCTGCGTGTACATGGGAAAAAGAGACAATGCAGCCATATTTTGCATATGTAGTAGTTATGTGTAGTATGTTCATCATAGAGTAAGTGCTCAATAATCACAGTAGAAGTGAAGAGTCATGAAAAATTTCAAAATGATTATTATTTAACAGCAGACTAAAGATGAGAATTTGACATCTTAAAATTTAAAGTTTTTGTTGTCAGCAAAAAAATACACCGGAGTGCAGTTTCTGATTTTGATCATTAATTAGCCTGTATTCCATATAGCAACCTTTTTACTTTGCTGGTCTATTTGTGTAAGCATTTTCACTCAGAAGAGAGATGCGGGTGCATCCTACCACTGCAAGTCTTTAATATCCTGAAAAGTTCCTCTTGTCATTGTGGGAAAATTCTTGCTGAGTTTTCTGTGGCACATCTTGCATGGTTTTCCTTCGCATGCATATCTAGTCAGCCTTCAGCACAGCAGGTGCTTTTGCATAAGAATGAACTTTGGTAGATTTCCTGCCAAAAGTTAGGTTCTTTATGGGTTTCCTGAGTTGTAGTTTTTTACAGAGATAATCGAATGTATAGACAGCAGGTGTGAATTTTGGAGAAATTTTGAGATACACACACACACTCATCCACATAGACATTCACAAACACAAAGATGATAAAAACAGAAATACATATTTCTTTCCTCACATTTCATTAAAAAATATATTATCACTTTTATAATCTTATTTATCAACAACTAAGTATAGTTCTAGGGGAAAATAAGATTTCCTTTTAAAATTTAGTTAATGAATAGATCAAACAAGTAATAAAATATGTTTTGAGGAAATAAATAATACTTTTTCTGACAATGCTTTTTCTCAGTGAGGATAGATTTTTGTAGGTAAGATGCACCTTGAATGGGGAAAGTATATAGTGATAAAATAGATATCCCACCTTAAAAGTATTTATAATGTAAGAAAGGAGACAGAATTCTGTTTTGTCTTCATTTCTTAAGCAATAAATATAGACAAATAAATCCAATCAAACACAGACATTAGGGGGATCAACAAGCAGAACAATCCTGAATTCCAAAATGTATATCCAAACAATGGAGAGCTGATATATTTGAAATAATACTGATTTACTGCAATTTACACTCAGCATCATGGTTCTCTGATCTGCTACTCATTCATGGGAGAAAGATTTTTTTGAGACATTCAAAATGCTATGAAAAAGAGGTTTACAGGGATCTTGGCTACTGAGAATAGCTTCAAACAAGATTGTACTCTCTCCAGGGACTGCCACATCCAGTGGCTGATCAAGGAAGATACATTTCTTCAGTCGCTAGACTGAATTAAATCTAAGTATTATTCTATTTATGTCTGTGAGAGGTTATCTTGATTGGTGATTGATGTGGAAAGATCTAATCAATTATAGATATCATTATGGGCTGTGTAAAAATCATAACTGAGTGTGAGTCAGAAAGTAAGCCAGTAAGCAACCTTCCTACAGAACTTCCTGTTCTGGAGTTTTTCAGCTTCCCTTAGTGATGAAGTTGACTTGGAACTATAATCTGAAAATACTTCCTTCCCTGCATAGCTTTGGGTCATAGTGTTTAACCCAGAAATAGGAAAGGAAACAACAAAAGAAATTGGTACCAGAAGAGGGTGTTTTTGATGTGATGAACATGGCTGTTGTTTTGGGGAGTCATGCCAGCTAGTTTTATGTCAACTTAACACAAGCTAGAGTCATCAGAGAGGAGGGAACCTCAATTAAGGGGAAAAAAAGAGAAATTTTATAGTTTCTCTTTGATTTTTTTCTTCAACCCAAAATCTTATAGTGCTCCACCCCAAGATGAAAAGCTACATGCAATCAGTGACTGTTGAGAATCACTTTTCTATAGTGACAGCCCCCTGATAATCCATCCAAACCCCAAGTTATCAGCCTTAAAATATGTACATAGGAGCAACACTAAATAAACTCAATAGGCTAGAGGTCATGCATTTAAGAGGGAGTTGGGCAGAAGAATACAAAGAATTTGGAAAGGGTGGATGAAGAGATGGAAATTATGTAAATACAATGCTACTGTAGTAAGTTCTCAAAAAATAATAAAATAATACATTGCTTTAAAAAAAAGAAAGAAAAGAAAAGAATGCCTCCAAATAATCTGGCTGTGAACAAGCCTGTAGGATGTTTTCTTAACTAGAGACTGATGAGGGAGGTCCAAGCCCCCTATAGCTGATGCTATCCCTGGACTTGTGGTCCTGGATTCTAAGAAAACAGACTGAACTAGCCATGATGAGCAAGCTAGTAAGCAGCAACCCTACATGGTCTCTGCATCAGTTCCTACATTTTCCAAGCTCTTACAACAGTTTATTAAGCTCTTATCATTCAATAGGTATTCAAGCCCAAAGTTCCAAAATCTTCCAAAATCACTCCTGCTTCACTAGGGTTTCTATTGCTGCAACAAAACACCATGACCAAAAAGCAAGTTGGGGGGGGGGGGAAGGGTTTATTTGTCTTACATTTCCATACCACTGTTCATCATTGAAGGGAATCAGGACAGAAACTCAAACAGGGCCATCACATAAACTGCTTGCAAGAGTATTAGGCTCCAGCAAAAAGCCAAATATTAAAAAAATACAGATCTGATATAACAAGGAAATGCCATTTCTACTGATTGCTAAGAATGTGACTTGAGATAAGATATGTGGATATCTAAATTATATAAAGGAATTTTAAATATTCAAAATCAGGTAAGGCCAAGTAGATAGATGGACTCTGGACATCCATACTGAGGATTTGAAACCCTACAATTTTACAGAAAATGAAAGGAACTATCTTCTATAGTAATGCATTTACCTCTCCTCCAAGATTGATTTCCTGATCATCACTAGGACTAAATCACAATATAATCAGAATGAGGATGCACCAGGACTTCTGGTAGAGGAGAATTATAGTCTCTAGGAACTGCAAGTCTTATTAACTGCAAGGAAAATTATATATGTTAGACCAATTACTAAAGGTATGGATGAAATAGAGGCAACTTATTTTTTTTTATTAAGAGATTTTCTATTCATTTTACACACCAACCACAGATCCCCCTGTCTTGCCTCCACCTGCTCCCCAGCCTTACCCCCCAATCTCCTGCAAGGCAAAGTCTCCCATGGGGAGTCAGCAGAGCCTGGTACATTCAGTTGAGGCAGATTGAAGCTCCTCCTCCCTGTTCCAAGGCTGTGCAAAGTGTCTCACCATAGGCACTAGGCTCCAAAAAGCTGGCTTATGAACTAGGGACAGGTCCTGATTCCACTGACTGGGAGCCCCCTAAACAATTCAAGCTAAACAACTGTCTTGCTTATCCAGAGGGCCTAGTCCAGTACCATGGGGGCTCCTCAGTTATTGGTCCACAGTTCATGTGTTTCCACTAGTATGACTAGTTGTCTCTGTACTTTTTCTGGTCTCGGAAGGACAAACATGGTATGTACCCAGTCATACGTGGATACTAGATATAAAGCAAAGAATAACCAGACTGTAACCCACAGCTCCAGGGAGGCTAGCTAGTAAGGAAGACCCTAGTAAGGATGCATGGATTGCCCAGCGATGGAGAAATGGACAAGATCTACATGAGCAAACTGGGGGTGGGGGGTAATGGAGGGCAAGGGACAGGGGATGAGAACATAGGGGAGTGGGAGATTCAAGCTGGAATGGAACCAGAGTGGGAGAGCAAGGAAAGAGATACCATGATAAATGAAGACATCATGGGAATAGGGAGAAGCAGAGTGCTAGGGAGGTTCCTAGGAATCCACAAGGATGACTCCACCATAGACTACTGGCAATAGTTAAAAAGGTGCCTGATCTGACCTACTCTGGTGATTGGATGGCTGAATACCCTAACTGTCATCATAAAACCCTCATCCAACGACTGATAGAAGCAGATGCAGAGATCCACGGCCAGGACCCAGACAGAGCTCCAAGAGTCTAATCGATGAGAGATAGGGGGAATTCTATGAGGAAGAGAATAGAGGCAACTTATATACTTGAATCAGAGTTCATCAATAGTGTTTTTGTTTCCTGAAAAACAGAATTTAGAATCTGGTAAAGTATCAGGTATTAAAGTGAAGGTACTATAGTGATAGCCCACAGTTACACAGGAAAGTGATAATGGTCAACATAGATGAAGTAGATGTGACAAAAATAGAAGACGACCAAAGGAAGAAAAACTCCAAGTCTCAAACGGATGACATTTGTGTAGATACACAATGGAAGGTCAGAAAATATACCAGTTCACTACTGTTTCCAGTGCTATAATCCATGTGTTAGGAGATAAGAATTGAGAGAAAGACATCTCATTCAGTAAGACATCATGCAATGGCCCTTCCATGTAAATTTTATCAAGGTAGGAGATAGTGTTACAATATTAGGCCTACTCTTAAGAATATCAATTTTATGATCCAAAACATTGAAAGAAGGGTAGGAACAATTATTGTCAGAAGCAGTTTGGGCACAAGTATTGTTTATAAGTGTCCAGGTGGAATGACCTTGGCATTCAAGAAGGGCAAGGAAGCTTGATATTTCAGAGAATTGTAGGAATAGTTAATGGACTGTGAATTTCCTAGAGGCAAAACAGATGGTCAACCAATAACAACACTGTCAGTCTGTGTTATCTCCAAAGCCAAGATGATGGGCCAGAGGCTGAGGGCAATTGCCTTTATTTAGTGCCATGACTTGGCTAGGTTTTAGTTCTCAGAATTTTCTAACCTGTAACTAATTAACTGAAAGAGAGACGAGAACCCAAGAAAGAAGGACATCACAACAAAATGGATGAGTCACATTTTAATAATTCCCCTGTGGTCTACAGTGAAGAGGGAATTCAAGAAACCACACTAATAGTGACTAAGTATGAAAGATAAGCATGAAATGAAGAAATTTACATGTCTAGCCTTGATTTCTTAGCAGGTGATCCTGCAAAGAAAGGTGCTGAAGGACAAGATACTTGATAATTTGCATGTAACACTCTCCTTTTTTCTCTATATACATGAGGGAAGCCTGAACATTTATCAAAAATAAGGCAAAGTATCCTTATATCCATTTACCAAGTAATACTCATATTAATGTGACTCTATGGAAGCAAAGAAATAAAAATCCACACTTCCATAGCATTACAATTTTAACAGGTATCCAGGAAATGAAAAATATAAAGTATGTTGGAGCTGTATTAGAGAGCAATATATGTGGGAAAACATAATGGAAAATCTTTGAAATTATTCCAGAGATGCATATTGGGAGACTGACATTTAGAATAAAAACTTCTTCCAGGGAATAAGATATTTGCCAGATACTTAATTGATTTGAATATATGAGCAATATGAATGGGTAATAAAATTGATTGATTTCAAGCATTGGGAACATCATGTATAACAGCCTAGAAAAGGAGCCATATAAGCCCAAAGACCACAGTCCAGATAAAGGTATCCATCTAAGTGCAGGACTCACAGGGCTCAGAGGGCACAAATAGATCCCAAGGACTTGCTGGTCAATCCTTGTGGCCCAAACAGAAACTCCAGGTTCAGTGTGAGACCATGTTTAAGAAAATGAATGTATAAAGTTATAGCAGAAAACATTTGATTTTAATCTATGGTCTATGTAAGGTTTGCATGTGTGTACACAGATGTATGCTGAGACAGACCTCCCAATGGAGAAACTAAAAGCAGAAGAGCTTGGATAGATGTCTTGCAGACATTAAAAGACCACCAATGCCAGCCCAGACTACTATAGCCAGCAAAACTTTTAATCATTGTAGATGGCTAAAACAAGATATTTCATGACAAAATCAAATTTAATGATACCTGTTCAAAAATCCAGCCATATAGAAGGTACTAGAAGGAAAACTCCAGGGGAGTTAGCTAAGCCCACAAAAACACAGGCCACAGATATTCTCACACCAGCAAAACCCAAGAAAGGAAACACACACACACACACACACACACACACACACACACACACACACACACACACAATACCACCACCATCACCAACAAAAAAAAAATAAAAGGAATTAACAATCAATGGCCATTAATAGCTCTTAATATTGCTCAATTTGCCAATAAAAAGACACAGGCTAACAGAAGGGATAGGAAAACAGTATCAATCCTTCTACTGCACACAAGAAACACACCTCAACATCAAAGACAGGCATTAGCACAGAGTAAAGGGTTGGGAAAAGATTTTCCAATCAAAGGGTTCTAAGGGTTGGGGATTTAGCTCATTGGTAGAGCCCTTGCCTAGCAAGTGCAAGGCCCTGGGTTTGGTTCTCAGCTCTGAAAAAAAAAGAAGAAAGACAATTAGAGACCAATTATCATCATGAACATTGATACAAAAATTCTCAATAAAATACTAGAAAAATGAATCCAAAAACACATGAAAAAGATCACCCACCATGATCAAATAGGCAGGGATGGTTCAACATAAAAATCTGTCATTGTAATCCACTGTATAAAAAAACTAAAAGAAAAAAAAGACACATGATCATCTTATTAGATAAGAAAGTAATCAGGGAAACAATATCCTCCCCAATAGACACAAATAATATAAAATATCCTGTGATAACTCTAACAAAGCAAGTAAAATACTTATACAAATCTTTGAATAAAGAAATTAGAGAAGATATAAGAAGATGGAAAGATCTCCTATGCTCATGGGTAGGTAGGATTAACATTGTAAAAATGGCCATTTTACCAAAAGCAATCTATAGATTCAACACAATCCTCATAAATATTTCAACAGTTCTTTATAGACCATGAAAGAACAATTCCAACTTCAAATATGGAAAAACAAAAAACCCAGCATAGCTAAATCAATCCTGTGCAATAAAAGAACTTCCAGAAGTATCACCATCTCTTATTTCAAGCACTACTAGAGAGATATAGTAATAAAAATAGCATGATACTGGCACAAAAACAGATATGTGGAAGAATGGAACTGAATCAAAGACCCAGACATAAATCCACACACCTATAGACACCTGATTTTTGTCAAAATGGCCAAAATTATGCAACAGAAAAAAGAAAGCATCTTTAATAAATGGTGCTGGCATAAATAGATGTTAGCAAGTAAAATAATGCAAATAGAACTGTATCTGCAACCCTGCCCAAGACTCAAGCCCAAGTGGATCAGAGACCTCAACATAAATCCAGTTACACTGAACCTGATAGAAGACAAAGTAGGAAATAGCTTTGAAAGCATAGGTACAGCAGACAACTTCCTGAATAGAACACCAGTAGCACAGACACTAAGATTGACAATTAATAAACGGGGCCTCGTGAAACTGAAAAGCTTCCGTAAGGTAAAGCACACTATCAAATGACCAAAAATGCAGCCTCCAAAACGGGAAAAGGTCTTCACCAACCCCATATCTGACAGAGGGCTGATCTCCAAAATATATAAAGAACTCAAGAAACCAGATGTCAAAACACCAAATAATTCAATTAAAAAATGGGGTACAGCCGGGCAGTGGTGGCACACGCCTTTAATCCCAGCACTAGGGAGGCAGAGCCAGGTGGATCTCTGTGAGTTCGAGGCCAGCCTGGGCTACCAAGTGAGTTCCAGGAAAAGGCGCAAAGCTACACAGAGAAACCCTGTCTCGAAAAACCAAAAAAAAAAAAAAAATGGGGTACAGGCCGGGCGGTGGTGGTGCATGCCTTTAATCCCAGCACACAGGAGGCAGAGGCAGGTGGATCTCTGTGAGTTTGAGGCCAGCCTGGTCCACAAAGTGAGATCCAGAAAAGGCACAAAGCTACACAGAGAAACCCTGTCTCGAAAAACCAAAAAAAAAAAAAAAATGGGGTACAGATATAAACAGAGAATTCACAACAGAAGAACCTCAAATGGCTGAGATACACTTCAAGAAATGTTCAACATCCTTAGCCATGAGAGAGATGTAATTCAAAATCAAAATGTCTCTGAGATTCTGTCTTACACCTGTCAGAATGGCTATGATAAAAAAAAAAAACACAAATGTCAGCTTATACTGGTGAGTATGAGGAGCAAGGGCAACATTCCTCCACTGTCAGTGGGAGTACAAACTTCTACTCCCACTCTGAAAAACAACATGTCATTTTCTCAGAAAACTGGGAATCGATCTACATTAAGAACCAACTATACCACTTTCGGGCATATACCCAAAGATTGTTCAATATTACCATAAGGACATTTGCTCAACTATGTTCATAGCAGCTTTATTCATAATAGCCAGAACCTAGAAACAACCTAGATTCCCCTCAACTGAAAAATGGATAAAGAAAATGTGGTACATTTACATGATGTTAAAAATAACGAAATCATGAAATTTGAAGGCAAAATGGATGGAACTAGAAAAAAAATTGTCTTAAGTTTGGTAACCCAGACCCAGAAAGACAAACATGGTATGTACTCATTCATAAGTAGATATTATCTATAAAGTAAAGGATAATAAGGCTATAATCCACAGACCCAAAGAGGTTAGGTAACAAGGAAGGCCCAAGTGGGGATGCATGGATCTCCCAGGGAAGGGGAAATAGAAGAGATCTCATGGGTTGAGTGAGGGAAGGTAGAGATGACAGCGGGAGGGATCAGGTAGGGGATGGATGGAGGGGGAAAGTACTGAAAGAGATGACTGGAAAAGGGGTTATTTGGGGATCAGGTAGAAACATGGTGCAAAGGTAACTCCCAGGAATCTACGCTGATGACTCCTACAATGGTGGATGGGAAGCCTGAACAGGCCATTTCCTCTAACCAAGTGGAACTTCCCATGGAGGTTTTAGGATGCTGGCCCAGCCGCACAACCTATAACTTTAAGTCTGTCCTGCCTATGGGAAGTGCAAGGATAAGGGTAGCATTGAGATTGTGTGGGTGGGGCCCAGCCTCACTTTCTTTTTTTTTTTTTTAAGTTTGTTAATTTTTTAAAATTTTTTATTTATTTATTCATTTTATTTTGCAATACAGTTCAGTTCTATGTATCAGCCACGGATTCCCTTGTTCTACCCCTCCCACCCCCCTCACCTTCCCCCCAGCCCAACCCCCATTCCCACCTCCTCCAGGGCAAAGCCTCCCCCTAGGACTGAGATCAACCTGGTAGACTCAGTCCAGGCAGGTCCAGTCCCCTCCTCCCAGGCCGAGCCAAGCAATCCTGCATAGGCCCCATGTTTCAAACAGCCAACTCATGCAATGAGCACAGGACCTCCCAAACAGATCAAGCCAATCAACTGTCTCACCCATTCAGAGGGCCTGATCCAGTGGGGACCCCTCAGCCATTGGTTCATAGTTCATGTGTTTCCATTCATTTGGTTATTTGTCCCTGTGCTTTATCCAACCTTGGTCTCAACAATTCTCGCTCATATAAACCCTCCTCTTTCTCGCTAACTGGACTCCCAGAGCTCCACCCGGGGCCTAGCCATGGATCTCTGCATCCAGATCCCTCAGTCATTGGATGGGGTTTCTAGCACAACAATTAGGGTGTTTGGCCATCCCATCACCAGAGTAGGTCAGTTCAGGCTGTCTCTCGAGCATTGCCAGCAGTCTGTTGTGGGGGTATCTTTGTGGATTTCTGTGGGCCTCTCTAGCACCTTGCTTCTTCCTATTCTCATGTGGTCTTCATTTACCATGGTCTCCTATTCCTTGTTCTCCCTCTCTGTTGTTGATCCAGCTGGGATCTCCCGCTCCCCCAAGCTCTCTTTCTCTAGACCCTGGCCCTTCATTACCCCCACTCATGTCCAGGCTGTTCATGTAGATCTCTTCCATTTCTCCGTCATTGGGTGATCCCCGTGTCTTTCTTGGGGTCCTGTTTTCCAGGTAGCCTCCCTGGTGATGTGAGTAGCACAGTCATCCTTGATCCACATCTAGTATCGTCCTATGAGTGAGTACCTACCATGTTTGTCTTTCTGAGTCTGGGTTACCTCACTCAGGATGATTTTTTCTAGATCCATCCATTTGCCTGCAAACCTCATGATGTCATTGTTTTTCTCTGCTGAGTAGTATTCCATTGTGTATATGTACCACATTTTGTTTATCCATTCTTCAGTTGAAAGGCATCTAGGTTGTTTCCATGTTCTGGCTATTACAAACAATGCTGATATGAACATAGCTGAACAAGTGCTCTTGTGGTATGATTGAGCATTCCTTGGGTATATTGAAGACTTTTGCATCAATTTTCTTAGTGGGTATTGATTCATGATTTTCTTTCCCTTTTTTTTCTGACTTGGATATAAAGATAATGATAATCTCATAAAGTAAGTCACAGATATTAAAACTAGCAAATTGACTACTGGCAATGGTCGAGAGAAATCCCAAACTGACCTACTCTGGTGATCGGATGGCCAAACACCCTAATTGTCATGGTAGAACTCTCATCCAATGGCTGATGAAGCGGATCCAGAGATCCACTGCCAGGCCCCAGGGGGAGCTCCAGGAGTCCAATCGGTGAGAAAGAGGAGGGATTGTATAAGAGAGAATTGTTGAGATCATGATTGGAAAATGCCCAGGGACAAACAGCCAAACTAGTGGAAACACATGAACTATGAACCGACAACCTCACTTTCAAACCAGGAGTAAACCCATCCTTGACACTACCTAGCATGCCAGGATCAGAATCTGGCTGACCCAGAGACCTAGGATAGAACCAAACACAAGTGGGAAAAATGTCAATGCAAGGATACCTAAAGATATTCTACTATACTCATAGATTGGTGACTACCCCAGTTGTCATTAAAGAGGCTTCATCCAATAACTAATAGAAACAGATACAGAGACGCACAGCCATGAATTGTGGCGAGCTCAGGGAATCCTGCTGAAGAAAGTAAGGAAGGATTGTGCAAGCCAGGGGGGAAAAAGACATCACAAGGGAACCCACAAAAACAACTAACCTGGGCTCATATGAGCTCACAGAATCTGAAGGACAGCCAGGGAGCCTGTATGTGACCAACCTAGGCCCTCTACATATGTGGGGCAGTTGTGTAACTTTGGCTACTGGTAGGACTGCTAGCAATGGGAGCAGGGGCTGTCTCTAATGCTTCGGCTGGCTTGGGAACCTATTCCTCATACTGGTTTACCTTGCCCAGCCTAAATACAAGGGGAGGACCTTAGTCATACCTCAACTTGATGTGCCATGCTTCGTTAAAAGTCATGGGTTACCTGTCCCTTTTGTGATCTAAAACAGCAGAGGAATGGATTTGGGGGGAGGGGAAGGCAGAGAGGAAGTGAGGGAGGGAAAGGTAGGAGAGGAGAGAGGGGCAACTGTGTTTCAGATATAAAATCAATGAATAATTTAATTAAAAATTTAGATTGAGAGACCTTTTGCTATAACCATCTCAATTTGATAATTTTTGTTAAATACCAAATAGAAGTGCTAAGTAGGCAGTTGACAAATAACTCTGAAATCCAGGAAGTATGCTCTGACTGAGTCCATGTCTATTTGAGACTTAAAATGTCCTAAGTCTGAATTAGGTCATCAGTCCATGAGTTTAAATAGAAAATGAAATCACCCTAAGGTATTGACACCTGGGGAGGCCAGAAAGGAAATCAGAAAAGAAGAAAGAATACAATGAAACTGGAAAATCTGAGAATCAGAGGGAAGAGTGTGTCCTCTGTGGCAGTTTCTCTGTGCATAAAAAAGATACTTACTAACACAAAAATACATATATGCACACACATGCACATGTACACACATATGCGCAAAAATGAATTGACCCAGTATCTATGGGTACTTCATATACAGACATATATATACTCAACATGCAGTCTTTTTTTCTCTATTCATACTATAAATTCTACAGCATAACAGCTACTTATATGGAATTTGCAGTTTGTCAGGTATTATAAGTAATCTAGAAATGGTTGAAAGAACATCGGAGAATTTCCTCCAGATCTACACAAACACTATGTCAATTTTATAAGGGACTTGAATATCCAGGAACTTAAATACATATGAGATTTTATGGAACCAATTACCTTTCATTGTTGAGCAATGACTGTGTATAAGTACATATACACAAACGCATACACACTCAGGACTGATTTTAAAAATCCAAACGGAATGTGTTCAAATGGATAAAAATACAATAATAAAAACTGGAGCATCAATGCAGAGAGATAATTACTCAAAAGAAATGCAAAAGTCTTGTGCAAACAAAAAAAAAATCCCTAACTTGCTAAGAATGCTAGTGAGCATATATGGTGCAAACCCACTCACCTCCAGTCTGCTTTATGATTCAGGGACTGGAGTCCAGTAAACTTGTCAGAGTGCTAACAAGGGCTTCTGGCAGAAAGTGAAGGGCAGGCAGAAAAGAGAGGATCTTTTGTTTCTTATATGCCTCTTAGCTCTCTTCTATTTTTCATCAGTTCATTTTTAACCTATAAGTAGGCAGCTCACCTAGGGAGACTATGGAAAACAGGGACCAGTATTAGAACCACAAATTTGTAAACAGTCTAACAGTTTATTTATGTTTGGGGTACAATATAGTTTATAATCAATATAAGTAAGTATAAGACCAAAAGGTCTTAGGCAATGCCCTACAGTTTTCAAAAGAGGAAGAGAACACACACACACACACACACACACACACACACACACACACACACGAACTGGAAGATTAAATTAAAATGGAACATACACTTAGGAGAATGAATGTCAGGAATAGAATGTTTGTGAAACTTTTATATAAACCTAGAAAACAATTGCAAAATGTGTCCTCTTTAACATGCATTTTAAAAGTAGACACAATTTTAATAATGTAAAACAATGAAGAGAAAGCCTAAAACACAAATTACAGAGCCTGGATTTGAGATTGCAGGCATTTAGTTTCCTTGTTTTCTTACATCTATTGACTTTTCTTTAAGACACATTTTGAACAATGACTAAATATATACTTTTTAAAAACCCTTTCAGTTTGATTAGAGACTGCTTGGTAATCTATCTAATGAAAAAATCTACAGTTATTAGGACAGTAGCAGATGTTTGAAGGCATTATACCCAATTTGAAGGCATTTCCAAAGATATGCTGCCTCATTGCAAAGCCTACTTTTTTATTCTATCATCCAACATTGTCTTTCACCACAGAGAGTGAGCTGCAAGGCAAAGCTCATAGTTGAATGAGATGTACTATGTAGAGGGACTTTTGAACGTAGACCACATGACTATGATGGATTACTATATCAGGTGCAGGTTAAAGAATGTGGTCATAGACTCTTGTCTACAGAGTTCCATGTGGTCCTCATCACAAACCTATGGGGGAAACAGGGTGGATGGTATCTTCTGAGGATTCTGAGCATTAGGAAAGCTCTACAGCTTCTACACAAACTGAAAATTGCATCCAGAAGCTCTCCTGAAGCCAGATATTAGTCCTCTGACATTACAGAGCCTCACCACAAACTGCCCAACTCATCATTTTTCCAGCCACACTTGTGAGCAGAATAAGGAATCAAACTCTGTTATTCTTGGCAAGCTCTCTCTCTGCTTTCTTTTCTGAATATCCTAATAAAGGAAATGAAGTCCTCAGTGACTGTGGCTATGGGAAACCACTCAAGTATGGGATAGGGCTACATTTGGGGATCTCAGTGTTAAACAGCAGAAACTCATTTTTGTTTCACCTGTGTTCCATCTTTACCTCGTTTTGCTACTGAAAATGCAGAAAAGAAATTAAAAAGCCTGGGCACCCTTTTTACCTTGGTTCTATAATCAAGCTGCACATGTAATTACAATGCATTGATAGTATGGCTTTCCACAATGAACTTATGATGGTTCAATTACTTTATTAGTTAATTTTAAAGTAGATAAAACATTTTCCCATTTTTTTCTTTGAAAAAAAAGGAAACCACTGACAAACACTAGTTCTATCGACATGACTTCTCAGTTGGAAATGTGTTTCCTGTAGAAGTGATTGTCAACTTTGATCTTCAAATGACTCTCCCTGCAAAACACAGAATTATGTTCTCTTAACACACAGCCTAAGCTCTAGTCACTGATATGCTTTCCACAAACCCACTATTTATCTCAATATTAACTTTAAGGGAGATACTGGTGCTGAAACATCTGATGGAATAAGGTGATGGAAAAACACAGTTCGGGGATTCATACCCCTAAAGATGTTTTAGGCCCTCTGAACAATGCAGCCCATGGCCTTTCAATTACTAGTATTTTGGCATGTTTACTCTGATGTCATCTGCCTGCCATAGCCAGATAAATAGTCTTTGAAACTTATGTTAGATACCCTAAGCCTTACACAGAAGAATGATTGTGTAAATTTCTTTCTTTCTTTTTTTTTTTAAGACATGGTTTCTCTGGGTATCAGCTCTGGCTGTCCTGGAACTCACTCTGTAGACCAGGCTGGCTTTGAACTCACAGAGATTCCATTGCCTCTGCCTCTCCAGTGCTGGGATTAAAGGCTAAAGAATAACTGGTTGTGGTGGCACACATTTGTATAAATTTCTTTACATTCTCAACTCAAAGTTTTCTGTGTGTCAAAACAATTGATCTAGGAAAATGGAAAACGGAGAGAAAAGACTAAAGGCAGTCTCTAATCTGCCTTTGCTTAATTGAAAGCTCTACTGTTTTTCAGTATTTGTAGATACTGTTTCATTCCTATGTGTGCTGTCTAGTTTTACTATTAACTTGACACACATCTAGGAATAATTTGGAAGAGAAACCTCAGTTGAGAAAAT
Organism: Peromyscus californicus insignis; assembly: GCF_007827085.1. Taxonomy (NCBI): domain Eukaryota; kingdom Metazoa; phylum Chordata; class Mammalia; order Rodentia; family Cricetidae; genus Peromyscus; species Peromyscus californicus. The sequence goes on from NW_026294573.1 coordinate 96,629,624, forward strand.
GCATCCATAAATTGACTGAAGGCAAGTCTGTAGTGCATTTTCTTAAATGATGATTGATGTTGGAGGCTTAGTTCACCATCCTGGATGGTATAAGAAAACAGCCTGGGAAAACCATGAGGAAGAAGCCATAAACAGTGCTCCTTCATAGTTTCTGCTTTAGTTCATGCCTACAGATTCCTGCCCTCACTTCTGTCGATGATAAATTGGAATATGTTAGGTGAAATAAACCCTTTCCTCCCACTTTGCTTTTGAACTTTATGTTTATCATACTAACAGACACCAGCTAAGAGATTAAGAATCAGAAAGGAAGCTCACTCCTGTTGTCATGCTCAATGATTAGATACACTGAGCCTGTTCCCTATTCTCTCTCAGATAGAAACAAAATAGCAGGCAGTAGATGATGTCTGTTCTAAAGCTTTCACATTAAAGAAAATACATATAAAATGTTTTAGGCACTGTAAGAAGAAATTCTTGGATGTCAGCTCTTTTATTCTTTAAAAATACTTTTTTTAAAACTTAATTATTATTCTATGTGTATATGTGCATGTGCAGGTGTGAGTGTGGATGAATGGCCATTTTGAGGTCAGAAGACAAGTTTGTGGAGTCACTCTTGCTATTCCCACTTTTTAAAAAAGGTTTATTTACTTTCTAATTATAGGTGTGTGTTTTTCTGCATATATGTATGTGTTCTACCTGGATGTCTGTTAACAGTAGAGAACACTAGAAGGGATTAAACCGTCTGGACCTGGAGTTGTATATGGTGGTGAATTACCATGTGGGTGCTGGAAACCAAACCTGGGTCCTCTGCAGGAGCAGCTAGTGCTCTTAACTGCTGACTCATCCTGCTGTCAGTCCAGCTTTTTTCATTCTTATTACAGAAAAATGTCAAATTTGTGTCAAAAATTCTCAAAAGTCATCTGCTGATTAAATATATACTATAAATATATACTATCCAATATATGTTTTATTTAAAAAGTGAAAAATTGAATCTGTTTAAATTGTACATGGGTGTGTCAAAATACTCATTTGATTAAGCTTTTGTAAGTTTCAAATTGCATATTATGATGCTTCAGGTGAAAGATACATCATGTCAACTTCCTCAAAGAGATAATAAACATTTGGCTCCTTATATTTCTCTTTCTTCCAATAAATTGAGTCAATTCTGCCTTCTTGATATGTAATTATTCATTTCCTGTTGTCCACATTCCTCCTCTAATATTTTCCCCTATCATCACTCATTTCAGTTGTAAGAGCCTGGTTCTTACAGACTTGGTTCTCACCTCTGTGTGAAACATGCTCCACCATGATCTTTTAAAAATGCAAATCAGCTTAGAACTTGTTCCAGCATAAAATTTTTAATGGAATCAAATTGCCTTCAGCATTAAGTCTTAAAGTGTGTGCAAGACATACAAATTTGTCAGCAGTTTCCCTCAGTTTCTGATCTGTACCCTTCTATTCCCTTCTATTTTTTCCTCATTCTTTGTCATACTTAATCAACCTCAATTATTTGTATGTCCAAAATATTCTTAGCTCTTTTAATTTCTGTTCAATTCACATGTCATACTTCTTTGTTAGAATATCTTCTGTTCCCAGTTCCTCAACTTTGTTTCTCATCATCACATGCCATCTCATCTGAGCTGATTTCTTGATGCTTCATTCCTGTGATGTGAGGTCATGGCTGTCAACTCAACAGGATTTAGAATAACTTAAATCTGTGAGGATAATTCCAGAAAAAGCTTAAATGAGGAAGAAGAACTTTCCCTGAATATGGACAGTAGCATCCATGGACTGTGTTCCCAAACTGAGTACAAAGTCAGAGAGGAAGCAGCCTGCTAAGTACCAACTTGCATCTCTGTCTTCTTCCTGACTCTGGACACAGTGTGAGCAGCTTCCTCAAACTCCTCCTGTCATAACTAGCATTGTTCTCGTGTAATGGATTCCCTACCATTGAAGGACTATGATCTCAACCTGCAAGCTGAAACAAACCCTTCCTTCCTTAAAATACTTCTATCCCCAAATGATCATTGTAACAAGAAAAGTAACTATTGCAATACCCATGCCCAGAATGAACACCCCCTTACTATCTGTTCACTGGAGTTAGAATTATAGTATGGGTTCCTAATGGGTACAAGAAGTTTCTTTTAACCATTAATGTCCAGAGAGTTGTATTTATTAACCACATGGTGAATTCTTGGTAACTGATTGAAGAATAAATGAGAACAGAGCAGCATATGGACAAACAGTTTCCTAGTCATGTTAAATTTCTTACTTTTATCAGCATGTTTTCTGTGGTCCTTTGCAATATTATGCAAATTGCTTTCTGAGCTTGCAATTACAAGCACAATAGCTATCCCCAAAAAGAGTTACTTTTTTATTGGAACATTAAAGATTACAGCTCTGCAGAATAGGATTTTTGGTACTTTGGCAGTCCATGGAGACTGCCAGTTGTGGATGCTTCTCTTTCCTGCTGAAATCGGCACTCCTTTGATAACCCTGCTTCCGACAGTTATTACTAGGCTCATCAGGTTTCAGATATAGCACCTAACTGATGTAATGGTGCCGTGAAAAGCTGCCATGTGTGGGTTTCTAAGCTGATTGTCATTTGTATTATCTTACAGAAGAAGCAAATAAACCACTCAAATACATAAAGCATTGTTCATATATAGCCCTCTCCTAAAATGAGGCAGATTTGCAAGATGTACAATTAAGCTTTATGGCACTAAGGTTTTGATTTACATTATCTGTGTGAAAGAATTTTGTTCTTTTTCTTTTTTTTTAAGAGCCTTGATGAAGCAAGGAACTGACACAACACCCCATCAAATAGTAAATCCTAGTGATGTACATTCAAACTGTCAGCTGCTAAAGCAGATATAAATACATGAAAGATGACTTTGCTGCAAAGTAAGGGCTCATTGGGATGTATGTTTGTTCAGAAGAAACCTCTGTCTGTTTCTATCTTTCCATCCCTTCCTAACCCCTCTCTTTCTCCTTGCTTCTTCCCCTTTTCGTCTCACCTTTTCTCTCTCCAAGATCCATTTTTTTTTTCTGGATACATTCACAGTTATCTGCCAGCTCTTTCCCAGCTCTATGGACAACAATCCCTGAAGACTTGTAGGAACATTTCTTTGCTTTTTCTAGAATGTACTTCAACATGGATTCCATGAACATGAACGTGGTTGATGGAATTTTCATGTGTCATTGTTAAGGAAAAGTTCTACGATTAATGAAAAATACATACATAAACAACCAATGAGAACTCTGGGCCTTTTCTTCTGTAGAACTCTTTCAGATACCCTATGCAGTGACTTGAGATACCACCAGTGGGCTAGCAGCTCTTTTCCACATTTGGTCGATATATGTTACTGATCCAATAAATCCCACAAACACAAAGTGGTAATTTAAACCTTAACTAGTCTGAATTATGGACACATATGACAATCTTTAAAAGGAAAATATAATTAAAATGATGATTAATATTTTCAGACATGCCAGATTTTAAATCATCAATCCCTTTATCAATATATCCCACCATTTTGTATATGTTTCTCCTTAAATTAAGACTTCTTTTAAGATATGATCTAATTTTTAGTTAGTAACAGATCATCTGTCTTCTATAGCTTCCCTATATCTTAACAGGATTTCATATTATAAATGCAGCATAATTTAGCTTTTTCATTAATCATAATTAAAGTTATTTCAACCAGAAATTAGTATGTTATTTTAGGTCACCAATTGTTCTGAACTTATATCTTGTAATAATATATAAAATTTTCCCCCTTGTCCATAAATTTCCCTAACCCACTAAAGTACAAATTAAATGTCACTTCCTTGGGGATGTTTCACTGATCTCACAGATTGAATTTTATTTCTTAAAGCCTACTCTCTTTTAAATATTATATTATAGAATATTCCCACATATCCCTAAAATGTTAGGCTGATTATGTATAATTAATTAACATTTACTTTACCAAACCTTAATCTGGACATTCTATCATTATGCTCTCTTAGTATTCATTATTTATTTTCACTCTTCTCTCATACTTTATATATAAAACCACCTGTGGGAATATCTGGTTATGGTTTCTTATAACTCCATGAAGACTTATGATAAACCTATTTGCTCATTATTTTATTTGTAGTATGTGAAACAGTGCCTGAAGTATCTTAGATGCTCAATATATAGAATGAATTAGTGGCTGAGCAAATGAATAACTACTAACAATATCATTGAAAAATCTACGGTTATTTAATTTTGTGAGACTGCTTCAGTTTATTCATGTAAATATAATTTTTAAGAGGCCTTATGTTTAAGTCTAATTTTAAAAATATATTGTTTTCCCCTTAAAAATGCATTAATACAATAGAGATATTTTGAGTAGGAAAGGAATGCTAATGTATCAGGTGGCATATCAAAGCCAGATCAAGGTTTTTTTTTTTATATAACCAATTCATAAGAGATAAAGAACAACATAGGGAGGCATAAGACACAAAGGCTAGAGATATTTCAAAAGCTCTACAACACAGGGCTTGTGTAAGCCAGCAGCATTCTAGATGATGTCTAGATGGTCAGTGCAGTATATTTGGCTGGAAAAAGTAAGAACTTTGTGTGTCATTCCTCAGGAACTGTGAAACCTAGGATTTCTTAGTAAATTAGGTAGTTAAGTAAAATAAAGTTAAAAGTATTATGCCAAGTATAGTATTTAAAATTTTGAATGGCCATTTAAGAAAACAATCTATACAAAATGAGATTTACTCAAGTGTACTATCTACCTCAGTGGTGAACAGGTGAACAGGAGAAAATCGGAAGTACAATCAGAGATAACTCCAAATGTCCTAGTATGGTTGATAAAAATGGGCATGCAGATGTGAACACAACTAGGTTTCTGGGAATCAGTGAAGGAAAGTAATGATTTTTTTTTCATGTATGAGGTTGATTGGAGCTGGATATATAGATTAGATTATATTACATAATTTGATAGTTATTTTCTCATTTTAAGCCTGGGTTATTTTGTTTCATCCTTTTACAAGTGACTTGTAAGTTGCTTAAACACTCAGAATTGTTCTTATAATTGAATAAAGTTGACAATTACTTTTGAATGACCAATAAAATTTTTGAACTAGAAAATGATGAATAAATATTCCCCAGAATTCTACTCAGAAAATAACTAGCTTAGCTGGCCGGGGTCTCACTTGATTGTTTAGCAGTCTTTTCTCTGGAAGAAAAAAAAAGAAATTAGTATTGTTAGTTTTTCTGCATGTGAAAGACATCAATTTGGATTCTATAATTTATCTAGAAGAAACCAAGACCAACTTTTGAGCAGCTTTATACTAATACAATCCTCTCCATAGGGTGTATGTACAATAGAAAAAGCTAAGTCAGTGAAATATGGAGTTCTTGGGCTGCCTTTACACTGTCAGTAGAGATGTGATGCAGCTGCACTGGTTACAGAAGGAAAACTGCATTACTACAGATCAAAGGGTGCCTAGGTCACAAAAGCCCTTCTGTGAGTTCAGTATAGGTAGACTAATGTCTACCCAAGGAGAAGGATGGGAGATAGTAAAACTGCATCTTGTTTTCAATTCATATTTATCTATTTGTTTATTCATTCATTCATTCATTCATCTGGCATGCCATTTCCTTCTGTATTTAATCTGCCAAACTCTTAGTCACAGTTATCTGGACTTGATTTAGGTCTTCACCCTCTTCTGATATAGACTCCCCTTCTCTGTGATCCTTAATGACATATCAGCATCAACATAATCTTCTTTATATTTTCTAAGTTTTCGTCTTTTCAAATAAATTCGATATCTAGTGTGAAGTTTGACACATCAACCTGTGAGTGAATGCATGTGCATGAATGTGTGTGTATGTATATGATGTGTGTGTGTGTGTGTGTGTGTGTGTGTGTGTGTGTGTGTGCATGTGCACATAGGTGTAGATGTATGCATCTCATGGCACACCAGTTAAATTCAGACAACAAGCTCAGATTTGGGTGCTTCTGTCTTGTTTTATACTGTGTCTCTCCCAACAAATACCATCTATTTGTAAAAATTAACAGTTTCAGGTGTTTCATAATGAAAGGCAGTGATGACTTAAATGCTAGTAGACTGGAGACTGTTCTATGGACAGTAGTATAACCTGTGCATAATCAAAACCCCTGACATGAAAACTGAAGTAGAAATGCATCTTGTCAAGAACTACACATAGCACTGGGAATGTATGTCCTCTTGCTCAATTTTCTGTATAATAACTATCCTAAGGCAATAGAAGGAAAAGTGAAGAGAAGATGGTGGCACATTTAGAAGTGTGGTGACAGGGAAGGAGGTAGAAAGAGCAAAAGCCAGGACAAAGAGTAAAGAAGAAAAAGGCCAGAAGTATGAGCAATCCATAGTAGATCTGCTGAGATAAAGTAGGAAATGATTTCTATTGAAAATACCATAAGAATATTTGGTACACTAGAAGTGTCCCAAATACATATGCATATACAAAAATAGTTTCAATAAAGTTACCCTATAAGACAGGGACAACACTCTAACTAAACAACACATACTATCAAATAAAAACCCCAGTGTTGGCAATGAGTTGCCTCTTTTTGAGTTGATCCATGGGGTCCTATCCACTTCCAAACTATTGTCTGTTGCCATTATTCTTAATTATCTTTCAGAATTTGAGGATAAGATTCTATTGTTGAAGATTTGATATACTTGAGTTCAGGTCCTGATCTGGAGGCTTAATCTGCCTCCTTACTCAGTGGTATAAAACATGCTGAGTTTCGGGGATGCTGGTGGATCTCCATCAGAGCACAGTTGTTCCCCACCCAATTTTAGCTTTTCTGTATGTGTGTCTGCTCCTTTTCATTTACTTTGTGCTCCAGTCATTTTAACCCCAAAGCTGCACTGGTTCTGAAAAAAGGACATTTCTTAATCCTCCTCAGAGAAGCTTCTTGTGCAACAGATGCCCATCAGCAAAAAGACCATACAACGGTCAGCATATAGAGAATAAGAAACTGTGAAGTGTTCAGTTCTTAAGTGGGACATAAATATCATATTGCTTTGGAATATTCCTTTACACTGTGTGAATATATGTTGCTGTGATTGATTTAATAAAGGAGCTGACTGGCCAATAGCTGAACAGAACAATGTTAGGCAGGAGAGCCAGAATAGAAGAATGCTGGGAGGAAAAAGGGTGGAGTCAAGAGTCTCCAGCAGAAGCAGAGAGAAGCAAGACGGGCATGCTGAACTGAGAAAAGGTACCAAGCCACATGACAAAGCGTAGATAAGAAGTATTGGTTAATTTAAATGTAAGAGTTGAGCTAGTAACATGCCTGAGCTATAGGCTGAGCATTTATAATTAACATTAAGACTCTGAGTCTTTATTTGAGAGTGGCCGTCAGCACAGAAAATTCCATCTCCATCATACCACTATCCTTAGTGTTAGAGATCTTGTGGAAGAAGGAGTATAAAGATTAAGAACCATCTTTGTAGATGACTACAAAGAAAGTGCTTTCCACACATGTTAGGGCAGGAACACATATAAACTCACAGTGAAGGTGACAGCATACCCAAGACCTGCAAAAGCTCAAGCCAGTTAGAATTGCAACTTGGATCCCAGAGGACTCTGAAGTCTCAACCCTAGCTGAGGAGCTATTGGTATTTTATAGCTGTTAGGAGAGGGAGAGTTAGTTTTCTTTATATGTGTAATCCCTTGTACTTCACCATGTATATCACCATACCTAAGAGTATTTGGGCAACAGAAATTGGACACCATTGGTTTAAAAAAATAACATGAAGTTGGGTGAGGAGAGAGGTAAAAGTGGATTTGGAAGGAGTTAGGGGAAAAAGGTAAGTGTGATCAAAGTGCATTGTATGAAATTCCAAATGCTGTATAAAAATGATATTTGCAAAAGAAAAATGAAGATAAAGGATAGAAAAGTAGTAATTCAATTGGTCATTATTTACTTGGAAATGAAAAAGATAAAATAGAAAAAAAGACAAGTTGAAAAGAGGAGTGGATAAAAGAGAGAAAAGAAAAAGAATTGGTAAGACAAAAGATAATGGAGAAGAAAGAGAGAATAAAAGATAAAACAAAACTCTGGAAGAGACAGAAATCAATCAGTGAGAGTCATAAAGTATTTTTGATTTCCAGTCACAATGAAAAAAAGTACCTCACATTTATCAGTCCTTAAAACAAACCTATTAGGTATAATTTAATGACCAGCAGAAGAAATAAAAACTAATCACAAACTTAAAAATAATACCTCTGCATAACATGTAATCTGGGTAAATGGTTGTGATATAATAACTATTTTTGCAAAATAGAAATTAAAGGCCAAAAGATAATTAAAAGGAAGATCAGTATTAAATCTTATTAAAAGAATCCTAAAGCTTTTCATTAAAAGATTATTTAAAAGAAACATTCAAAAATATATTTTATTAAAACATTAATAAAGACTTTTTTCAGTAGACATCAAAGTAGTTTTAGGTGAATTAAAATGTCTTTTCTTAACAATTTGCATAAACATGTAAAACACAGAACCTAATTGGTATATGGATCTGTTACAAAGTATTAGAGAATTTTAAATATTGGAAAGCCCTTTGCATAAAAAAAGGACTATGTCACAAATAAAATATACATACTTCCTAATTGTGGAAAGTATATCTGTACAATGTTTGAATTCTGGGAACAAAATAGTAAAAAGATTTTATTGTTTCTTTTTCTGTCTGTCTTTGTTCATAAGTGCCTTGAAAATGATTTAGTAAGATATCCCTTTCAGACAGTCCATAAGGGGAACAAGTACTGTCTCAAGATGAGTAATAGTTCTGGCTGGCCAGGAAATCAGGGATGGGGAGAAGAGGTCTATGCAGTGGAACAAAGGTGCTAATCAATCCTATGCATCAGACAAAAGGAAGAAGAACGTTTTGGCTATGACAGCTTCAGAGAATCCAGGAGCAGCTGGGGATCTGGGTCATGCCATGTTGATCAGCCATTAGCTGCAGAATGCACACGTTTTTTTTTCCAAAAGCCCCCATGTTTGTATGAAGCAGATGGACAAAAAAAATGGTTACAAAATATTTCAGCAACTCCTTCATAATAAGACATTTTCTGTCATGTTTGATTTCATGAATGATTCAGATTTCAAGTACTCACATTCTTAGTATTTAAATTTTTCTGATTTAAAATGCCCTAACACCAATTAACTAATAGGAAAACTTCATGGTAGCTGATGTATCAGTAATACTTTAAAAGACAGAAGTGTGCAATCATGTTTAAGATTGTTTAGAATTCAATTGAGACCCAACCTTGTCTTAAATTATGACAAAAATTGCTTTCACTGTATTTATGTGTTTTTGTTTTTGTTTTGTTTTCTGCAGCACAAATACAAAGCTTTAAAACTGCATACTTAGGAATTGCATGGCACTTTTATTATCATGGTTACTAAAACCTAACCCATAAGAATTAGAATGTCACACAGAAATAAACAGAAACACTGTGTTAGAGTAATCGTCATATAAAATGCACACTAATCCAGAATAGTGGAGACAATTAATTACTTGATGAATATTATAAGATACAAGAAATGGAATCCTAAAGGTGGCAGATGGTACTCATATATGGACTCCTAGAACCTCTAGGGATAAATTTTGGGTAATTGGAGAGCATTTATGCTGCAAGGTGGGGAATGGCAGAAATGCAATAGCTTCCCTAGCACAGAAAGAAATGAAACAAGATAAAGCATAACAGGAGAGAGTCCACAGTCTGTTTTCTTCTTCTTTTTATAGAAAATAATTATTTTCATATAATACATTCTGATCATCATTTTCCCCTCTCCCATCTCCTCCCAGATTCCCTCCCTCTCCCCACCCATCCAATAAGTCTTAAACAAGTTTTTTTTACTTGCCTTGTTAAGTTATTCCAAGATATATACATATATGAGGCTATTGTAAAAGGTATTGGCTTGTTTGACACTGCTGTCCTCCAAGTGTAAGAACCTGCATACAGATTGGGTGAAAGAAATTGCATAAAGTGTGGTGATATTGTGTCCTCCAATATATTGTTCACACTAATAAACTTGGCTGGGGTAAGAGAACAGAACAGCCACTAGACAGACATAGAGGCCAGAAAATGGTGGCACATATACCTTTAATCCTTTCACTTGGGAGGCAGAGATCCACCCAGATCTCTGTGAGTTCAAGGCCACACTGGAAACAGCCAGGCATGGTGACACACACTTTTATCCCAGGAAGTGATGGTAGGAAGCAGAAAGGTATATAAGGCATGAGGACCAGGAACTAGGCTGGTTAAGCTTTTAGACTTTTGAGCAGCAGTTCAGCTGAGATCCATTTGGATGAGGACTCAGAGGCTTCCAGTCTGAGGAAACAAGATCAACTGAGGAACTGGCAAGGTGAGGTTAGCTGTGGCTGGTTCTGCTTCTTTGATCTTTCAGTGTTCACCCCAATACTTGGCTCCGGGTTTGTTTTTATTAATAACACTTTTAAGATTCATGTTACAATACAGAGTATCATAACCATGACTCAAGAAAACGAAAGAATTTTGGAAATTTTTAATTGAACTTTCAATAACAGTTAATGGAGACAGAGAGAGAGAGAGAGAGAGAGAGAGAGAGCTGTCTCTGCAGAGGAAGAGTTTGTGCTGGAGCAACTTTCTTCTGAATGAATAGCTAGGCAGCTCTAGAGACAAAGGTTCTTCCCAGAAAACTGCCTCTGAGAAAATGGAATTCTGTTCTAGTGTCATGGTACTAAGCTGTGAGGTCAAGCCTGAAAATATACTACTAAATTTAACAGAAAAACTTTGAGGACCAACCAGTTTTCCAGGAAATGGAAATCTGGTCTGATCCATAGACTGAGTATATACAATATAGACAGGACAACTATCCAATTCCACACCTTGGACTGCAAAGGCACAAGCTGGGCACCAGTATTCATACCATGGACTGCACAGAGACAAGGCTGATGGATCTATATCCATGCCAGTTTCTAAATACAGACTCTGCCCTTCACTTATTTATCTCCCCTCCACATTTATACTTCTCTTAATGTCAGATTTCATTTCAGTGGAAAAGCATTACCCTGTCTTGTCCTCTTCCTTTTGTCTTTTTTTTTTTCATATGCTTTCCTAAAGAGAAAGGGTTGCCCTACACTTGGGCAATCACCAGCTTAATCCTCCTAAACATCTGTGATTGTTCTAAGCTGTTTAATTGTGTTTTTAAACTTTCTCTTTTTCATTCCACCTTTAGCTAGAGGCACCTTCTCTCCTCCATTCATCTTTATTCTCTTTTTCTACTTACTTTTCCATCTTCCAGATTTTCTTGGCTCCTCTAATAACCAGTGCTAGTCATGCTATTTATTTACTTGCCATCCCTATACTGTGAAGCTTTAATCTAATTAACCTTATCAATATAAAATCAGGAGTCAGGTATCGGGATAAAAACCTGAAAGATCAGAGAACAGGGAACAGCAGCCAGTTCCTTCCTACCTCTTCCTTTCCTCTCTCCAAAGGGGCCCAAGATTTCCCATCTCTGCCTTACCACTTCTGCCTCCTCTCTCTACAACCCTCTAAATATCTTCAGTCAACTAGTGGCTAGCTTTGCCCTCTGACTCCAAGCAAGCTTTATTTGTCAGAACACAATCAAAATATCACATGTTTTCCCCTTTTTGTCTAAGTAAAAAGTGAAGGTTTTAACTAACATAGTAAAGTTCTATACAATAAGTGCAATAACTATATATAAATATATACAGGCAGGAATTACATTAACAATGTCCAGTACATTTGCATTTGACAAATTCAGATAAAATGCTCCTATTATCTGTCCTATATTGCTGAGTCCAAATTGTTGTACCTAATTCACTTTCTATTCTAACTTGCATTACCAACCTCAAACTATCTTTTTATGTCTTTCAACCTTATACACTTTATACCTCTTTTGTGAGTTTCCTTTCTGAATTTTGTAACAAGGAAAACTATAACTTTCTAGTCTTTAACTCCATCAGAGACCAGAAAAGGATATACATTACCCAAGTAAACAGGAAGTACAGAGCAAACAACTTCCAAAATCAAGAAACGACTGTCTAGACAGTCACCCAAGATACTTCTGTAACATTGAGGCATTCATCTTTGGGCACAGGCCTAGAATATATGACAGACTTTTCTGTGAAGCAGGAATTTTGAAGGACTGTCCCACCTTTTCCTGGCAAAGTTAAGCAGACATTTTCTTTTGTGTCCTTCTTGTCCAATTTTAACATCATATTTTAGAAGTCAAGGCAAGAGTAGTTTCTTACACAATGGCTAACTTTTGCCACAAAGAAAGTAAACTCCAAATAGAGTTTCTTTGATACCCCTTCAGATACATCTTCTCTGAAGTAGATTGGTGCTGCCAAGAGCAGAGATGTTTCATTGTCATAAAAACAAAAACAAAACAAAACAAAAAAACTTATGTTATTAAAATACCTTTTTTCTTTTATAATTAATTTAATTTTACATATCAGCCACGAATTCCCCTCTCCTCCCTCCTCCCACCCCCTATCCTCCCCCCCAACCCTCCCCCCATTCCCACCTCCTCCAAGGTAAGGTCTCCACTGGGGATTCAGCTCGGCCTGGTAGATTCAGTTGAGGCAGGTCCAGTCCCCCCTCCCTACACTAGGGCTGAGCAAAATGTCTCAGCATATGCCCTAGATTCCAGAAAGCCAGCTTATGCACTAAGGACAGGTCCTGGTCCCACTGCCTGGGGTCCTCATAAGTAGTTCAAGCTAATCAACTATCTCACTTATCCAGAGGGCCTGATCCAGTTCCATGGGGGCTCCTCAGCTATTGGTTCGTAGTTCATGTGTTTCCACTAGTTTGGCTCTTTGTCCCTGTGCTTTTTTCCAATCATGGTTTCAATATCTCTTGCTCATATTATCCCTCCTCTCTCTCTCCAATTGGATTCCACTAAAATCAGGAACAAGACAAGGCTGTCTGCTCTCCTCATACTTATTCAATATAGTACTTGAAGTTCTAGCCAGAGCAATAAGACAATGTAAGGAGATCAGGGGGATACAAATTGGAAGAAGTCAAGCTTTCACTATTTGTAGATGACATGATAGTATACATAAATGACCCCAAAAATTCAACCAAGAAACTCATACAGCTTATAAACACCTTCAGCAATGTAGCAGGAAACAAGATTAACTCAAAAAAAAATCAGTAGCCCTCCTACATACAAATGACAAACAGGTTGTGAAGGAAATCAGAGATACATCACCCTTACAATAGCCACAAACGATATAAAAAACCTTAGGGTAACTCTAACTAAGCAAGCAAAGGACCTTATGACAAGAACTTTAAGTCTCTGAAATAAGAAATTGAAGAAGATGTCAGAAAATGGAAAGATCTCCCATACTCATGGATAGGTAGGATTAACATAGTAAAAATGGCAATCTTACCAAAAGCAATCTACAGATTCAATGCAATCCCCATCAAAATCTCAACACAATTCTTCACAGACATGGAAAGAACAATACTCAACTTCATATGGAAAAACAAAAAACCCAGGATAGTCAAAAGAATCCTGTACAATAAAACAACCTCTGAAGGAATCACAATCCTTGACTTCAAGCTCTACTATAGAGCTACAGTAATAAAAACAGCTTGGACTGGCCTAAAAACCGACATGTGGACCAATGGAATCGAATTGAAGACCCTGAAATTAATCTGCACACCTATGAACATACAATTTTTGATAAAGAAGTCAAAACTGTACCATGGAAAAAAGAAAACATCTTCAACAAATTGTGCTGACATAACTGGATGTCAACATGTAGAAGACTGCAAATAGATCCATATCTGTCACTGTGCACAAAACTTAAGTTCAAGTAGATCAAAGACCTCAACATAAGCCCAGTTACACTGAATTTGATAGAAGATAAAGTAGGAAGTAGTCTTAAACATATTGGCACCAGATATACCTTCCTAAATAAAACACCAGTAGCACAGACATTGAGAGAAACAACTAATAAATGGGACCTTGTGAAACTGAGAAGCTTTTGCAGGGCAAAGGACATAGTCAACAAAACAAAGTGACAGCCTACAGAATGGGAAAAGATCTTCACCAACCCCACATCTGACAGAGGGCTGATATCCAGAATATATAAAGAACTCAAGAAATTAGACATCAAAATACCAAACAATCCAATTAAAAAAAATGGACTATAGAACTAAAAAGAGAATTCTCAACAGATGAAGCTCAAATGACTGAAAGACATTTAAGGAATCGCTCAACATCCTTAATCATCAGAGGAATGCAAATTAAAATATCTTAAATGCCATATTCTGTAGATCTCTGGAGTGTTTGAAGATCACCTGTCTATCTAAATATATCTGTTTGACCTTGAAAACATACCTAACATGACTACAAATTTGATTCTAACAGGTAACTATTAACCCACATCTCTATATTATCTTAAGTAGTTTGTAAAAATAATTTGGAAGGACTAGAAATTTATATTACATTGTTAAATGAGCTATATAGGTACAATACCTTGAACAAAAGTAGAAACATTTGTACATTATGTTCTAATAAAAATAACCTTAAATTTGTACCAATATACAAAAATATCTTAAATAAGAGTAGAAACATATATGCAATATGACAAAAATAACCTCAAATTTGTATCAATATAAAAAAATCCAAACCAATATAAAGTATTTAAAACTAGTAGTTGCTTTTTCAGTTTAAAGGTAGATACAATCATCTAACCTTTTATCCTATTATTTCTATATGCCCCTTTTTATTTTTCATAATAAGATTCCCTGAGTCTAATCTTATTTTTCAGCTTTTTTCTTGACCATTACCAATAATAACTTGTAACAAACCCCCTTATATGATGACAAGTATCTATAACCCACTGAATGGCCAAAACCCACCCATCCCTCTTCTTGGGAATGTGGGCATCATGTCCTTAAAATTACTTCCTGCTGTATGAGGGCAATGGCATCTTTCCAGCTACCTAGTATGGTAGCAGTCCAAGATGGGAATCCAGAGAGAGAGCCTACAACCACCAGAAGAGAACTGAATGATCCAGCCATCCAAATCAAGCTGGTTAGGGATTCTGGCTTATGTGGGGTGGAGATTCCAACTTCATGCAGCTCCTGCCTGAGTCATGCAGCTCGGGTCTGAGCTGGGGGCCTGTAAGTCCAAAGGCAAGTGGTATTTTCGTGTATTAGTGCCACAAACATTAGGGCATCAGATGTAAGATGAATTGCTCAATGGTCATATTAATTAAAAAAAAAAGCCTGGAGCCAGATATTGGGGTGAAAATTGAGTGACCAGGGAAGCAGAAAGAAGCCAGCCATGTTCTTACCACTAGAAATCCTCAGCCAAAAAGAGACCTACTTCCTGTATACCCATACCTGTATGCCTTTCTGTCTCTGCCCTCTTACTTCCTCTCTCTGCCCAGCTACATCACTTCCTATCTGTCTGTACAGACCTCCAGACCTACGTGGTTAGTGCCAGGATTAAAGGCATTTGCCACAATGCCTGGCTCTGTTCCCTGTAACTGAGAGTTTCCCTGTGTCCTACACAGTCTCCAGCTGCTCAGACCCAAGTAAACACACAGAGACTTACATTAATTAAAACTGCTCAGCCATTAGCTCAGGCCTACCACTGACTAGCTCTCACACTTAAACTCAGCCCATTTCTGTTAATCTATATGTCGCCATGTTTTCCATGGCTTCACCTGTGTGCCATTATATGCTGCTCCCTGGATGGCGGATTGGCATCTCCTGACTCAGCCTTCCTTTTCCCAGAATTCTCCTTGTTTGTTTATCCTGCCTATACTTCCTGCCTGGCTACTGACCAATTGGCTTTGTATTTATCAACCAATGAAAGCAAAACATTCACAGCATACAGAACATCCCACAGCAGTTCCCAGTGTGGCCTTGAACTCACAGAGATCCAGATGGATCTTTGCTTTCTGAATGCTAGGATTAAAGGCATGTGCTACCATTGCCTGACTTCTATGTTTAATATAGTGGCTGGCTTTTTTCTCTGATTTTCAGATAAGCTTTATTGGGGTACACAAATAAAATATCACCACAGGTTTCCCCATGATGGCCTTAACTTCTAACAAATGTGTGATTACAGAATCAGCCTTTTCAGAACTCAAAGCAGTTGCCCATTGAAATCCTGGATATGGATCTATGGTATGCTGTACATATTTTAATGTTCCAAACTCTGCAAAATGAAACACATCCATTTGCCAAATTCCATTTATTTGAGTATTCTTTGGGTTACTTACTGTAGGTAGTAGAGTTTAGATGTATAAAGAACAAGTAGGAAATTTCCTTGGCTTGTTGCCAAGTGATAGAAAATATTTTTTTTCAATCCCTTGCTATTGAAATAGTATTGTTTTTATGAAATTATGAGGCTTCTAGCACCTTTCTTACCAATAGTTGAACAATTTCATCATCACTTTGTGCTAGGGGCTTGGTAGAACCATATGGGATCTAATATGTGTTATATATAAGGGGTAATTGACAAGGTCAATTCTGAATCATCTGGAATAAATTCAGCAGTTTTAAAACGTAAAGCAATCCTTTCTGCATATTGAGATTCAGTAACTATATTAAGAGGTTCTGGAAAAAAATCTACCAATGTTGTGTGAATAGCATATCATTTTGAGTTTTGAGCAGAGTTGTAAGGGCTTTGAGCTACTTTACTTAAATTTCCTGACTTATAACCTGCCTTTCCTGATTCATTTACATCAATATAGAATGTAGGGACTCCAGAAATTAGTGTTCCCCATATAATGAAGTTGAAATCTAAATAGTTATATTTATAGTTTTCATTAGTTATAATAGAAAGTAAATTAGATACAAAACTTCAGACTCACCAAGATATGATAGATAAGTATTTTCTCTAATCTAATCCAAATGGTTTAGATAGTGTTACTGTAATTCTTACTTAATAACTGTTTTGTTGTATATGGTTTTACTACATTAAGGTTAAAACTCTTCTTTTTAATTAGACAAAAAGGGAAGAAAGATATAGAACAATCATTTTCTACACCACGAATATGTATTACTTGCATTGGTTAATAAAATGCTGGGCAGTAAATTAGGTGGGAAAACCAAACTGAGAATGAAGGGAAGAAGGAGGTGCGAGTCACAAGAGATGCCATCTAGCCACCCAGGAAGCACAACATGCTGGAGGATAGGTAAAGACATGATCCATGTGACAATACATAGATTAATGCAAATTGGTTAATTTAAGTTGTAAGAGCTAGTTAGTAACAAGCATGTGCATTGGCAAAGCATTTATACTTAATATAAGCCTCTGTATGGTAGTTTAGGAAGCATCTGTCAAGTATTTAGGAACAGGTAGTGGGGACCCGAGATGTCTGTTTACAATCCTGAGTACCTAAGATAACACAAAAATTACTATCCTTGTTATTTTACTTTACATAAATTTATTTTTTGTAGAGGTTATTTTTTTAATTGGCTATTGCTATATTTTCATAGTGAATATATCCATTGGTACTTGTTGTGTCTCCAATTCGTATTTTACCTTTGGAGCCAGAATAAACCATGTTGCTTTGGGCATGTGGATTGAAGATTTATCTGCTAAGATGTAAATGTTGTCCAGTGGGGGAAGGAATTATACTACAGTCCAACTACCACCAAATGCTATTTGAGTAGTGCAATTAACTTCCACAGAAAATGTATAAGTGACTAAAACATTCAGCTGATAATATCACGGTTGCAGAAGTCCCAGTACAGAACCCAAGAAACATAGAAGGGCAAAGCAAAATTACTCCCATGAACATTGCTGAAGCCACAGTAATGGATGACAGATAGTGTGGATTAGATGGAAATACAAAGATCTTAGATGAATAACTATAAAAATGTCCAAAGAAATAAAAGATGACATGAAGAAAGTCTGAAGGAATTAAAAGGCAACACTGTTTGACATGAGGGATCAGTATATAGTGTAAAGAACCCATTCTATAGTTGTTGAATTGAGCCAGGCAGTAGAGTCCCTGCCTAGCAAGCATGATAGCTTGAGTACAGATCCCCAGTACCCATGGAAAAGCCAGGCATGGGGGCATGTGTCTGTAAACCCAGCACTTGGGAGGCAGACAGGCAGATGACTGGGGCTTGCCAGACTGCCAATATAGCAGAATTAGTGAGCTGTAGGTTCAATGAAGTGAACTTTTTTAAAAGAAAAAGAAAAAATTGTAGCTAGAGTTTTCCTGCCTGGCCCACAGTCAGGACAAATCTCTCCCACCTGCCAGTCACACAGCCGCTCAGACCCAACCAAGTAAACACAGAGACTTATATTGCTTACAAACTGTATGGCCGTGGCAGGCTTCTTGCTAACTGTTCTTATATCTTAAATTAATCCATTTCTATAAATCTATACCTTGCCACGTGGCTCATGGTTTACCGGCATCTTCACATGCTGCTTGTCATGGCGGCGGCTGGCAGTGTCTCTGACTCAGCCTTCCACTTCCCAGAATTTTCCTCTCTCCTTGTCCCACCTATACTTCCTGCCTGACCACTGGTCAATCAGTGTTTTATTTATACAGAATCTTATCCACAGCAAAAAATGAAAATAAAAAAATAGAGAGAGATTGAGGAAAGCACCCATTCCCTAGCTCCATCCTACAAATACACACACACACACACACACACACACACACACATACACACACATACACACACACACACACACACATACACACACACACACACACACACACACACACACACGGGCAAGCACATGTACTGTGAACATGTATCAACACATACATGCTCAAACAGAAGCATACATGTAATCATATACACCACACACAGAGAGAGAACTCAGCCTAGAGTTCATTCTGATGTAAACCCCACTCTACATAGTGACATTAGAACACAGTGACAGATGCATAAGGAGACAGCACAACACTATGCAATGCAGCTTGGCAGAAATTCTGTCACTAAAGGGATTGTGTATGTCAGACCATGGGCAGACTCTGAATTCATATAAAGAATTTTGGTTATTTAGAAGGCGAGTATAAAACTTTAACAAACCTTGCAATTCAAAAGCAACCACAATAATTGGGACAATGTCTAGATTTTATTGATGCTTAAGTAATCAATGAGTGACTCTATCAATTTATATATCTAAAATTTATTTCACAGCTTAGGAAAGAGCCAATTGAAATTTACAAGAACATAAGTTTATGGCTAATTCATATATGATACAATGACAATTATCTAACCTAGTGTTACGAAATAGAGCAGACTCACTTAAATTTTAATTTCTGAGACTAATAGAATACCTTAAATATTTGGTATAGATTGATACTGAACAAACCATTATTTTGTTTGAAAAGTAACTGTCTTGTTTTTCTTTTTTTTTTCCTATTTGTCTGTTTATTTGCAAACCTGGCAGTCTGGTTTTAATAACAACTGCATGTGTGAAAAGTCTTCCTATATATTGTTCCCCACCTCAATATATTAGAAAAAGACTGGAGAATGGTTTTCAGTGAGAGATACAAGGAATCAATCAGTTACAGGCATGCCTTAGCCCCAAGTCTTGGATGCTGAACTCTGTCTCTTTGAACTATTATATATTTTTAACAGATAACATTATTATTTTGTTGACACAGCATTTACAATGATATGTTGAAATTATTGTGATGTTAGAAAAACAGACATTAAGGAAACATCTGAGCTATTATTCTTAAAATGCATGTCAAGTGTATTCTCTACCCATTCTGTGATAGGCTGCAGTGTTGAAGCAGCAGCATTCAGTGAAGGCAGCACAATCTCCCTACATTTGAAAACCAAGCAATCCTTTAACAGAATGAATTCCAGCCTAAACTATAACCTGAGTCCTGAAGTGATACCCAACTGATGATATGGAAGCTTTATCAAGAGTTTTGAAGATGGGTCTAGAAAACAAATTATGCCATTTGAATGTTTCATCACCAGGAATGATTACTGACAGTGAGCTGAACTCTGCAGTTTCTAAATTTGTTATGCCCATAACAGCGAGCAGAGTTTATAATAGCTCATTTGGAGGGATTGATTTGGGAAGGAGGAGCCAGGAATATCACCTCATATTTACTATGTCAGATTCTTCATTATCAGTCTCCAGCTCTAGTCATAACTCTGCTAATAACACGTTGGCTTAGTTGAGGCTGAAAGTGTATTGCCTGGGATTTTATAGTTTGTAGTATTACTATCCAGACTTGGGAAGTCTTTATCTTCTGAAGAAGCTCGTGAGTTTGGGTTTAAGGCAGTGATTTATCCCCTTCATATCTTAAATAGCATGGTGATGAGACTTGTGACATCTAGTTTAGATAATGACAATTTTCTGGTGATATTACTTCTTTTAGATATCTTACCCCTGCCTATTTCCTACATTTTAATACCAAAACCAATATGAGGTCTTAAAGCCGGTTCCCAAAAGGGAATATTTTTAATAATACAGAAAACAACTTGGGCGTGTGTCAGAGTTCCATACTGTAGGAGAATGATTTTGACTGCTTTTCTTTCTTTGTAGAGTTTTCAATATACTTTCAAAACATAGAATTCTAAAGTTTGTTCTATATCTTTGTAAATAGAACTACTACATGCAATTAGTAGAAAAAAATTGCACAACACTTTAAAAATTCATTGATTTCTGAAGATCATGAGTAAATCATGAGCACTCATTAGTAAAAAAATCTTACACTTCACTCCGAGGAGGCAGTTGCTTCTGGTCAGTCATGGATAATGCATATCCCTTATGGCTTTGAACAGGAGAGACTACAAGAGGGTGACACAGATCAAAACGTTAGAATATTCAGGTCAGATTCATTATCCACCTATCTTCAGAAACCCTTTCAGTGCTGTTTGTAAATGGTATACAGGAACTTATGATAATATAGTTTTAGGATTATTGTATCTAAGGCATAGCAGTCTATAATATAGTTCTCATAAAAGAATAGCTGGAATAATAAAGTATTGGTAAAAAAAAAGGTCTATTATGACATATTTGGCATTTCATTGTGTTTACTCCCAGAATAACACTGTCGTAAAGAAAAGAAGATACCATAAGATCATTTAAGCTAGACCACTCACTCAATTCACTACATTTCCTTATTCTAAGAAAAATGGGAATACAAGAAAGGCACACAAATGAATGCCACACATTTATACCTAAAGGGTCATCACAAATAATAGCAGTTTGTTTGTTGTAATCATGTGGAGAAATGAAAAGTATGCTGCTTAAAACTACAAATCTCCAGCTAGAAAGCATCCACCCATCATTAGCTCTGCAGATTTTAGCTGAATGCTTCCTCTGCCATCTTACCAGGCTTTGCATTTTATGTTTTTTATTCATGTGTATATGACCACTTATTTTTATGCATATTTTGTGTATAGGTGTACATGTGTGTGAAAGGGTTTATGCACATGTACATACATGAATATGGATGCCAGAGGTCAGCCTTTCACTTCACAGTCAGGAATTCCATTCACCTTCTTTGAGGCAAGGTCTATGGATAATCAGTTATGTGAGACTGTCTTGAAGTGATACAAATGGGTCATCAATTCCTACCCCACAAATCCCCTTCCATTGGGATTAAATGTATGTGACATCACTCAGCACTTTTACATGGGTTCTGGGGATCAAACTCATGTCCTATTCTTGGGTAGCCAACACTCCCTCAATTAAACTATCTCTAAGTCATTCTTTTTCCAAAATTTCTGCAGAATAATCAGTAATATTAATAATAGATATTAACAAAACCAGCACATGTATGTATGTATGTAGCCAGAGTTTTCCTGCCTGGCCCACAGTCAGGACAAATCTCAATCACCCGCCAGTCCCACAATCACTCAGACCCAACCAAGTAAACACAGAGACTTATATTGCTTACAAACTGTATGGCCGTGGCAGGCTTCTTGCTAACTGTTCTTATATCTTAAATTAATCCATTTCTATAAATCTATACCTTGCCACATGGCTCATGGCTTACTGGCATCTTCACATGCTGCTAGCCATGGCGGCGGCTAGCAGTGTCTCTGACTCAGCCTTCCACTTCCCAGAATTATTCTCCTCCTTGTCCCGCCTATACTTCCTCCTGCCTGACTACTGACCAGTCAGTGTTTTATTTACTAACCAATCAGAGCAACACATTTGCCATACAGAACATCCCACAGCATATGTATGTATGTATGTATGTATGTATGTATGTATGTATGTATGTTCAATGCGTGGCCCACAGGCTGCATATGCCCGAGAATAGCTGTGTATGCCCCCAACATAAAAATAGTACTTACTTAAAATATATGAAGGGTTTTTTTTTGCAATTTTATTTTTTAGCACTTTGATACTTTGTTGTCATACAAAGTTAATGCACAAAAAGCACACCATGGAGTTTCAAAAGTAAGTTTCAGTGAAAAGGGTGGAAGAGACCAGTGGAAGGATGCAAGCCTGACAGCCTGGGTTCTGCTTCTGAAATCTATGCTAAAAAGCAATTAGATTTAATACAGCTCATCAGTAACTTACACAGAATAACACACCTACTTGTAGTTAGAATGTGAAGAGAGAGAAATCTCCCAGAAACCATTTGGATAGCTAGCCTGAAATACATCACACAGCAGAAGCATGCGAAACTCTTCCTTAACAAGGTAGAAGGCAAGAACTGACTCCGGAAAGTTCTGCACTCACATCCACTGCTCATGCCCAACTCTCCCACACACATCATACACATCGACTATTAATGAAAATATTAAAGATGAAAACTGCAGAAGGATGGCATATTTGTAATAATCTTATGATTTTATTGAGGACTCTGTTCATAGTTATCCTTGGCTACATGTGTCTCACATGCTGTGAGGTGGAGACACCTGAGATTTATTTAGAATTAATTTAAGCTTGACAGCTGTATACAATAGCCTCAAGTACATAATAAGAAATTAATGACTAATTAATATGTATTTTGTATTCAGTACATTTCTGCATGCTATAGCTAATCATGTTTTGAAGCTACCCTAAAAGTGACAGCTAATACCCTTACTTTTCTTTATAGATGATACCTGAAGGTCTCACATCCCATGGCTATTAAATGTAACATTTTACAACATATCTGAGAGAAGGGAGTCAATTAATTACGAATGGATTTATAGACAAGGTAAGTAAGCTATAGAAACCAATTAGGAAAACTCTTAAGTAATTAGATGTAACATCAATTATTCTATATATTACATATGAGAGAACTTCAGACATATAAAATGACATATTCATTTACCCTGAATGTAAAATTGGGAATATTTATACTTAGATTTAGGCTCTACTACTGGACATGTTGCATAATAATGGGAACTCTCATTACACATTGCATTACATATAAAGTGGTGAAATTGCTGTTTTATTTGTACTATTTTCCATTTGAATTGATATGTAGAGGTAACAAATATATGGATGGTACCAGAGTAGTTATTCTAAAGCCATTTTTAGGATTTCACGTCAAATTTGATTATTTTTATTTCTTTCACTTTCCTACACACACTGTAAGGTGTGGTTAACAGATATACAAAGGAAGCCTAAAAACTTATAAACAGAAATATGAAAACTTTCTAGCTGTATAACTTAGAGTCAGGAATTTCTATTTTTCCATTGCTATCAGACAATTTTAATGTGCAGAAGGACTGAAAATAAGTTACTCAGAGATAGAAAAGCTGATATAGTAAAGAGAGGCATCATTAGCTCAGGAGTGCCATATATATATGAAAGTTAAATTAATTTATATACTAAATGTTGTCACAATGCAGCATGGCAATGGAGGGAGTATAAAAGAAAAAAAAATAGCAATTTAAATATACTGTGGTTTTACTTTCTCAATTTTGTCCACTCTTCTTTACTGTGAAGTAGAAACATTCATAGAAAATTAAAGTATTCCATCTTTATCATAATTTTAATATTCACATTTTTATAACCCTGTATTGAAAACCCCAAACTATTCTATCTAGTTACTTTAAAGCATACTTTCTGATATCTGAACATTGACAGAGGTTTTCACATCTCCAGTTACACTGGTGGTCCCAGGCAAGAACACAGCCCAGCTGGTATATTCCTATCATCTCTGTACTATGTAACACTTCCATTTTGCAATGTGGATAATATCCTCTGGTAGTTTCACAACCTTTTCTTTGTTTTAAGATAATTTCTGCTTTTTGATATTATGAAAATAATGTCAAATATTAAGATGTCCCTAGCAACAATAAACATGTGTTTTTCCATTTCTACTAACCCATTTACACAGATGGTATGAATTTCTCCTAGTATTTGCACTGTGCTGGAGCAGTGCCCTTCCTTGTTTTATATTTGGGATTATGTAACAAAATAACATTTAAATTGCTGAAGGCAGTCATTTATAGCAGTTTTATTCCCTCACATAGAAGAAAATAGCTGAATAAATCACCAAAGCAAATGTGTATTAAAACAAGAGCAAGCCATATGTATGAGTGATGGAAACAGTGGCCTGGGATCAAGAGCTACTTCTCTTCATAATGACTTTTCACATAGGAATTATAGCACCTGCCCATTCAGGAGGAATAAAAACAAAGTCATATTTGAACAAACTATTTTGCATCTGCATTTATGCCCCTGATTTAGTAAAGATGCTGGTTGATAGTGTGAGTTTTTAGTTGTAGAACTTTCTTTTATGAAGAGTACATTTTACTCTGGTTTTCTAAAAATCATGAAACTATGTAACATTAATTTTTTTTCTAAAATAATCATTTTGTTAAGAGTTACACAGAGGGTTTTTTTGCTTACATGCTCTTGATTTATTGCTCCCATTATAATTATGCTCCATAACAAAAAATTATTTGTAATCATCAATTAAAACTAGTTGAGATATAAACATTATTTGAAATAATTATGTTTCCATTTCCAAGGTAGAATATAAGATTTGCATTTAAACCTAAATGCCATGTGATACCTGGGCCATCAAATTCTCATTTGATGACTAGAAGCATATTCGTATAGATAGAAAGGAAAAATTTGCCTCTTCTGGACCCAAAATATTTTGTTGCATCTCACTATATATGTATTTAAACATGCATACACCCAAAAACATATATCCATGTATCTATATGCTTATCTAATGTTCCTCAGAAATCTGCAAAGACTACTTCCATATTTCCCTATAAGACAGATCATGGATTTTTAATAATTTATGAGTGAATATTCATTTAGAATTTAGGATTAAAGCCCATTACAATTAATTTACTACATTTTTAATAGTTATAATTTTTCAGTTGTATAGACTGAGTTCATGTTCTCTGTAAAATTTATTTGTTGAACCCTAACACTCAAGGTGATGAAAATAAGCAGTGGGTGGTTTTTCTGGATGTACTTAAGCTGTAAAAGTCTTGCCATATAAATGGGACTCATGTTCCTTTATGGCAGGTACTGGCATTAATGTCCCTTCTAGTACATCAAAACAACAACAACAAAAGACAACTTTACACAAACTTTACACAGTATTTGAGAGTCATCAAATACTGAGTTTGATTTTGGAGATTTAAGCATCCAGAATTGTGAGAAATCAGTGTCTGCCAATTGGGAGACACACATACTGGACAGTGTAAGACTTCAGCAGAAAAAAAATCTAGAAAAGGTCCTTTCTATTGCCTATAAGTGTTTACTCTATAGCATGTTAAAATGTGGATTTGGCAAAGATGAGGATACAATATCATTTATAAATCAATTTTTTGGTAAAAAATCCTAAACAGAAATTAGAGTTTACTTAATCCTCTTTGTTTTACATTATTTTTATGTCAATCATTTCTACCTTTTCAATGAAATTACTATTTTTTGATTCTTTGTTTGTTGTTCTGTTCACATTTCACTAATATCTATCTTGAATTTAGCATTTTTTCCCTCTATTGATTTTAGAATATTGGCCTGCAGTTTTCTTGTTTGTAGTTCTGTCCTCTCCTGGTTTTGTAATATGGTAAATCTGGCTTCATTAAGGGAGTTTGAGATGATCCTTAAGTTTCTAACTTTTTTGAATAATTTAAGTATTGTTTTTTCAAACTGAAAGAAAAAACACATGATCTTCTCATTAGATGCAGAAAAGCCCTTTGAAAAAACCAACACCCCTTCATTATAAAAGTTCTGCAGGGATTGGGGATATAAGGGACATACCTCAACATAATAAAGGCATTTTACAGCAAGCCCATAGCCAACATCAACTTAAATGGATAGAAACTCCAAGCAGTTCCACTAACATCAGAAACAAGACCATATTGTACACTCTACCAATAACAATTCAATATAGGACTTGAATTCTTAGCTAGAGCAATAAGAGACCTGGAATAGTTTAGAGGCATACAAATGAGAAAGGAAGACATCGAAGTACCTTCATTGACAGATGATACAATAGTATACAGAAGTGACCCTAAAAATTCCACCGTGAAAATTCTACAGCTGACACTTTCAGCAAAGTAGCTGGATACAAAATTAACTCACAAAAATTAGAAGCACCCCCCATATACAAATGGTAAATGTTCTAAGAAGAAATTAGGGAAACAATACCTTTTGCAATAACCTCAAATAATATAAAATATCTTTGGTTTTCTCTAACCAAGCATGTGAAAAATTTGTATGATAAAAACTTTATGTCTTTGAATAAAAAAAACTGAAGAAGACATCAGAAGATGGAAAGATCTCCCAGGCTTATGGATTGGTAGGAGTGTCACAGTAAAAATGTCCATCTAACCAAAAATAATCTAGAGATTTAATGCAATCCCTTTCAAAATCACAACACAATTCCTCATAGATCTTGAAAGAACAATTCTCAACTTCATATGGAAAAACAAAGAACAAGATAGCTAGAATAATAAAAGAATTTCTGGAGGTCTTGCCATTTCAGATTTGAAGTTGTAATATAGAGCTATAGTAATAAAAAACCATATTGTAATTGGTATAAAAACAGACACATTATTCAATAGAATTGATTGAAGACATAGACATAAATCCACATGCCTATACACACCTGAGTTCTGATAAAGAGGCCAGAAATGTGCACTGGAGAAAGGATGGCATCTTCAAAAACTGGTACTCATCAAACTAGATGCCTGAATGTAGAAGAATCCAAATAGATTCATATTTATTACCCTGCAAAAACTGAAGTCCAAGTGGATCAAAGACCTCAACATAAAACCCAATACACTGAAGCTAATAGAAGAGAAAGTAGAGAATAACCTTGAATCCACTGTTAAAGGAAAACACTTTCTGAACAAAACATCATTAACCCAGGCACTAAAATCAACAATTAATAAATGGGACCTTATAAAGCTGAGATGCTTCTGCATGATAAAAGACACCATCCCAAATGTCCATCTCTTGTCACACGTGAAGCTTCCAGTATTGGGATGAGGCTACATTTAATTGAGTTGTTGGCCAAAGGGGTGCCATGGGAATCCCCAAAAAAATCCAGGTTATTGCCAAAAGCAGAGGTTGCTCTCTACAAACTGAGAGTAAGACCCCTTTGCTGAAGAGAAGATCTATATTAAACTTTGAGATGTTGACCTAGTACCTATATGGATCCATCATCTTTATGTTACAGCATCTTTGGTACAGGAAGGTACTCTGTGTGCTATCAAAAGAGAAAGGTAAACACCAAGCCAGCCACAAAACCTTTATCTAGAGTGTTGTACCTTCTGTAATATATGTTAGGTTAATGCTGGCACAAATCTTATGAGAGTAGCCAACCAAAGTCTGATTTGACTTAAAGTCCATCCCACGAAATGGAATCCATACTTGGCACTGCTTGGGTGACCAGGAATCTGAGATTAGATACCCCAGGGACCTAGGGAAAAATCAAATAATACTAGTCTAAAAAACAGGAAAGAAGTGTAGTGATAAAATGATTCCTAACAATATTCTGCTATACTCATAGATCAGTGGTGCCTCATTCTGCTATCATCAGAGAAGCTTCTTCCTGCAGCAGATGGAAACCAACATAGAAATGACAGACAGGCATTACATAGATAGTGAGAGACCTTGGAACACTCAGCCCTAAATGGATGTCATCATCAAATACTTCCTCTCAAAGCTCAGGGAACTGTAGTCAGAATTTTCTTTGGGCTGCCAACCAACTCGCAAATAAGATATGGAGACTTATAATTAATTATGAATGCTCAGCCTTAGCGTAGTTTTGTCCCACTAGCTCTTTTAACTTAATTTAACCTTTTTCTATTCATCTATATTTTGCCTTAAGGTTTTTTTACTTTTCTTTTATTCTCTGTGTCCTACTTTGCTGCTTCCTTGGTGTCTGTCTGTCTGGACCTGGTGTCTCTTTTTCTTTCTTCTCTTGAGCCTAAATTCCTCCCCCTACTTATTCTCCATGCCCTGAATCCCCACCTATACATCCTCCCTTGTTATTGGCCATTCAGCTTTTTATTAGACCAATCAGATGCCTTAGACAGGCAAGGTAAAACAGCAACACATCTCTACGTAATTAAACAAATGCAGCACATCTTTATGTAGTTAAACAATATTCTGTAACAGGGAACCCTGCAGAAGAGGAGGCAATAAAGGTAATAAATTCAGAGGGAATGGAGGACACTAAGAAAACTATGCCCTCTAAATCAGCATGATTAAAGCTCATGAACTCAGACTGAGGCAGCATGCATATGGTTTGCTGGGGTCTGCATCAGATCCTATACATATGTTATAGCTTCTAGTTTAGTGTTTTTAAGGGATTCCTGAGAGTGCAATGAGAGTCTCTGACTCCTTTGCATTTTCCTTTCTATTTTTCTTCTGTTAGTTTGTCTTGACCAACTCTGAAGTGAAAATTTGTTTTGTCTTATTATATCTTATTTTGTTATGTTTTTTAAATGAATGAATGAATGAAGACCTAGCCCTGAGGGTAAAGGTTAGCAAGTGAACTGTCACTTATACCTGCTGGGAGGGGGAAAGTTTGTTTTCTCCAATAGAGTGACACTGGCTATGTCAAGCCCTCTGGGACAGACTTCTTGTTCAGGAATATTTGACCAACATATAATGGAAACCACAGGTTTTTGTATGCTTTAATATGGTTACAGTTTACTGTTTTGCTTTGTTATTTTCCTGATGCTTTTGGGTGTAGTTTTATTTTGTTTTCTTGGTATAGGATTTTCGTTGTTGTATTGGGTTGTGGTTTGCTTTTTGAGAATTTAAAGTATGGTGGGTATGGAGGGGTAGAGGATCTGGAAGGATTGGAGGAGAATAGGAATATGGTCAAAATATTTTAAATTTAAAAATTTTTCTCAATACAAAACAAAATGAAGTACTAATTTTGAGTTAGGCTTGCTTTTACTTTCTAGAACATGAATTTTCAACATTAAGCTGTTTGTCTAAAATCTACCAGAGTTATTTTATTTAGTTCTTTGAGAATTTAGTATGATGTATTTTGGTCATGTTCACTTCCTAACCCAACTCCTTTAGAGCAATCCTTCTTCCCTACCTTTTCCTTATCATACAAGTAAGTACAATAAGTAATTTTGTAAGTATTTATTTTATTAAATATTTTTTTCATTTTATTATTTTTGGAGTATGTTTGGAAAGACCTGTAGGTGGAGTTTTTCATCAGGACTGCTGGTTCCCCAAATAACCACACAGAGAATTATTATTAATTATAAATGCTCAGCTGAAAGCTTACATGTGTTAATAACTTGCTCTTTCAAGTTAAATCAATCCATATTTCTTTCTATGCTCTACCATGTGGCTGTACCTTTTTTTTCTAGCACTGCATGCTTATCTCCTTCTTCATCTGTGTTTGGCTGGTGACTCTACTCTGGCAACTCTGCCCCCCTTTTTCCCAGCATTCTCTCTGTCTAGCTCTCCCATCTAACCTCTTTCTGAGTAGCTATTAGCCATTTGGCTCTTTATTAAACCAATGAGAGCAAAACAAACTTCACAGTATACAAAAGGATTATTCCACAGCAAAGACCTACAGTTAGTATTTAGTGGAACCACAATGCTTCAAATTAAGACTTTTGTGGACTATCATATCAGTCCTTCTGTCTAAAATTAACTGAGAATGGATATTCTAATATATATCGAGATGGTCCTTCTATGTACTTCTGACTTGCCTGCTTTGTACCATGTGAACCAAACTATTCATAACACATAGAGAGCCACTGTTTGTGTATTCAAAGTGCTGACACTAATGTCATGTGCCACCATGCCTGGCATAAAATGTAAATTTTTGTACTCTAATTTTTTTAACATTTTAAATCTATACAACATTCCATTTCAGGATGCCTATTGCTATATGCTTGTTATCATTTCTTTGAGTTTCATCCTCTTTTAAGGTATTAATGTCAGATGCTTAAAGAAATTCAGATACAGTTAAGTAATAACAGCATCTTTTTAAAAAACGTTTATTTACACTTTTAATTACATGTATGTTTTTATGTCTGAGTTGAGTATGTACACATAGATACAGGGGCCTGTAGATGGCAGAGAGGGTGTCACATTCCCTAGGGCTGTAGTTGCAGGCAGTTGTGAACGACCGTTTGCAGGTTCTGGTAATCTAACTCAGGTTCTCTGGAAGGACAGTACTTGTATCTCACCACTGTCAGAGTCAGTGTTGTACTGCTGTAAAGAGACACAATGACCAAAGCAACTCTTTTAAAAGAAGGCATTTAATTGGGGCTGTCTTACAGTTTCAGAAGCTTAGTGCATTATCATCATGGCAGGGAGCATGGCAGCAGGAAGCATGGCTGCATACACAGTGCTGGAGAAGGAGCTGAAAGCTACATCCTGATCTATAGTCCAAGAAAGAGAGACTCAGACCGGCATGGGCTTTTGAAATCTCAAACACCACCCCCAGTTTCACACTTTCTCCTAATTAGAGGCCACACCTCCTAATCCCTCTTATCCTTTCAAAGAGTGCCACACCCAGTTAATTAAGCATTTGAATATATTATTCTAAGGGAACTATTCTTATTTAAACCACCACAATCACTGAGACATCTCTTCAAACTTCAAATCATAGATTCATAAAAACTTTGCAAATTTTTTTAATTTTTCATATAAAAACTTTGGTTTATAGGTTTTAAAATAAAGGATTATTAATAATAAGTAATAATAAATATTCAATACAATTCTTTTTCACATGTTATCAAAATAAAAACAAATTTGAACACAAATGAGATGGATTTGTGTGCATATATATATGCCACACACATACACACACTCAAATACATACATAGAGAGGAAGTATCTTTGAATTCTAATGTCAAGAACATAGAGAGTCCAAGAATAGGATCATAAGAGGAAGATTCTGAGTGCTTATGAGAAAACTCCAAGAACAGAAGATGAGTCTTGTGACCCCAGTTACTTCAAAACACAGACTTGTTATTGGCATGTGTTTCCATGCTCCTCCCAGGTATAGTGGATAGGAGTGCGTTGACTTCAGTTATTCATTGCAGTTAGCTATTGTTGTTTGTTTGTATGCTTCTATGGAAAAATATGCTTTTGCCATGGATGGTCTGTTGTGTGATTGGACACTTCACTCAGGTGATTCTTCTTACCCCTCAGAATATAAATTATTGATGCTCTAAATAAAGTTGGTTATCACATGAGACTTTAGTATGCCTCATTTTTAGGTTACATTCTCCCAGGTTCATGCTGCCAACTAGAGTGATAAACAGATTTGCTTAAATATTTTTACATAACACAATTTTGAATGAATATTTTATATTTTAGGAAATATGACATCTTCTAAGATTTAAAGCATTGTTTAATGTTTTGATTTTTGGTTTGTTCACCTCTAGAAAAATTTGACAAATGACTACTGTTTAATGACCGCCCCCCCAACCTGACACACACACATTTGCATATCTGACCACATATAGATTGACTTCGATTTTAGGAAGCTGGGAAATAAAAATGTTTTATCCATAGTTCAAATTACAAATATTTAATATATAAAGGAAGGAACTTAATTAAGTTTTTGCCTTGCCAATTGGAAGTTGTTCCCAACTATATTCATGTATTCATGTCTTAATTTTTCACCCACACTGACCATACAATGCTATATCGAAATCAAAAATGAATATTAAGTATTATTCTGAAATGAGCATTCTATGAAATGTAAACTTTATTTAATAAAGAGTCATTTTCAGGAATATGCATGTTGTTGTTTCACTGAAATCAATCTCGGAAACAGCTTAAGGAAAATTATGGTTTCTTTAATTGTCTATACTTAATGTCCATAGATCACCTGCTGATATAATTAAATCAAGCAAGAAATCATGTTCCAGTTGGAACAAGATTTTCAAGTTGATCTATACATGCATAGTTGGTGAAAATTATTACATAAAATGTATTGACTTTTAATGCAATCACAGAAAAGTCCTATATCTAATTACTATCTGTGAATGACTGTTTAGCAACATCAGGTGTCCATCAATGACTTCATGCATGACCATCAACAAAAAAAGAGTCTGTGCAATTAACCTTAGGCCTGTTTATGATAGGTTTGCCACCTTAGTGTCTGCAGAATTAATACAAGTGTAAGAGGAGTTACTGAGAACAAGTTAAATGAAAAATATACTTTGATTAATCTTGATCACTAAAGATATCATGTTACATTTAATTTCCAACTGTTTTTCCACTCAATTTTTCTTTTCTATTTGCCTGAATTCTTTGAAAATCATTCTCTACCTTCCCTTTTCACTTTTCTTCACAAAATAAGATTACATCAAATAGGTTTCATGTCATAGAAGGGGGAAGCTAGAGGAATGCTCTGCCAATACACATAAAAGTACTGATTCTATATCAACCATACAATTTCAGATTTCAGTTGTGAAGTTTATGTCACTCTGTCTTGAACATCTGATGCCCCGGAACAAGCGAGACATGTTCAAAGAATCTCCTGTCTTAGATAAAATATGAAAGACTGTGAGACTATATAATTGACAGGACAATTCAGTACCATCAGAGATGCTGTATTTTAGATGTGCAGACTGATTTACAAACATTTCTGATCTTAAATTTTAGATGCTGTACTTTTCTTCAATGATCAGGAGCTAAAATAATTAATAGGCACTCAAATATATGTGTGTGAACATATCTTTAATAATATATAATCAATACCAAGTTGCTATGGCAAGAACACAGATAATAAAAATTTATGCATGATTTCATCCTAGAAGGATATTTTGAGAAATATTTCACAACTGGGTCATGAAAATAGGTCAGTGGCAACCAAGTAACAGGATAGTTGCTTTAAAATGCAATAGCATTTTGGTAAAATTAGAAAATATATAACTTTTATATCATAAAATTAAATTTACATACTCAAAGAGTTACATGATTTCATTAATCTATCTTAATTTGAGAAAGGCAGTGTTGGAGGATTCATACAAAATAATTTGAAAAGTAAATTTTAAAATACCCCAAATATTGTATTCAGTAAAAGACAGACCTATACACCAACGCAGTTAACACATATATTGGGAAACAGCTAACTTCCAAACTGTACAAGCAAATTTAAAAACATGTAAAGAGAAGCTGTATCTTTTCCATTGTTACCTTTTTAATATTTACCTATTTATTTTTGGAGGAGTTTTATAATTATTTTTGCTTCTTTGACATAAGCTGTACTCATGCTATCTGAGATGCAGCAATTAGATATATAGTAAATAAGTGAAAGTAAGATGAATTGCTAAAGAGTCTCACTAATAAAAAACCCGGGGCCAGATATTGGGGTGAAAACTGAGAGATCGGAGGAACAGAACAAGCCAAGCCACAAGTTCTTACTGCTAGGAAATCCTCAGCCAAAGAGAGAAAGAGTTCCTGTTTCCAGGAATCCTCAGACTGAAAGCCTCTGAGTCCTCACACCTGAGGGTCTCAGTTGAACTGCTGCTAAAGGCC
Organism: Peromyscus californicus insignis; assembly: GCF_007827085.1. Lineage (NCBI taxonomy): Eukaryota > Metazoa > Chordata > Mammalia > Rodentia > Cricetidae > Peromyscus > Peromyscus californicus. Next base: position 96,663,541 of record NW_026294573.1, read on the forward strand.
TCTAGTTTCTGTTCCTCATGCCTTATATACCTTTCTGCTTCCTGCCATCACTTCCTGGGATTAAAGGTGTGTGTCTTTCCCAAGCAAAGATCCTAAGTGCTGGGATTAAAGGTGTGTGCCATCACTGTCTTGCCTCTATGTCTATTCTAGTGGCTGGCTCTGTCCTCTGATCCACAGACAAGTTTTATTTGTTAGCACAAATAAAATATCATCACAAGTGAGTATGTACATATACAATTAGAAATCTACAAACACACCCAATATCACATATACTAATTAACTTGGAATGTTGTATACCATATGATAGCATTTCCCTGAGTGTAGTTGAGCAAAAATTTCTTACATATGATGCCAAAAGCACAATTAAAAATTAATTTCATCTCATAAAATTTGTGAAATTTTTTCTTTGAAATTCACATTTAAAGGAATAAAGAGAGAAGCTACTGAATTGATAGAAAGTAATGTGAGTGGAAAAGTAAGAGCTAAATGTCAAACATTAATGCAAATAAAATCTGTTCTGCTTGTGAACTGGCTAGAAAATATTTACTTCAGTTATCAACACCCAATAAAAGAATAGTCTATGTGTAAAAAGAAAATATATTTACAAGAGACAAACATTCTCTAGTATAGGAAGTTATTCCATGTTCATTTTCCTCTCCTTTTCAAAAAATAATTGTATCTGTTCTTTGAGGATTTTATAGGTGTTTTGATCATATTGACCCTTCCTTCCCCACCTCATTCTAGATTTATGCCCACTCTGTTCTGATCCAAATCTGTGGTCTGTGTTTCTCAATACGAGCTTCCCAAATATTCTCATACATACAGCCTTTTACTGGAGCATGGCAGACTTATTAGGGACTAGAGTCTTGGCAAAAACAAACCCTTTCTTTACCAGTAGCCAACAATTACCAATAGTCCCTTGGCTAGGGATGTAACTTCATAGCCAACTATCATCTCCAGGATGGAATTTGTTCTGGCTTAGACTTGCACAGTTCTTGTGCATGCTGTTGCAACTGCTAGGCTATCATACCTGCAGTTGTTCTGTTGTTTCCAGAAGATAATTTTTCCTCGTAGTCCTCTATATTCTCTGGTTTGTACACTCTATCCACCCCTTATTCACAATGATTCCTTAGCCTGTTTCTTAATCATTTGTATCTCATCTTTAGAGGATCCCCATCCCAGGTACTTGACAGGATATCATGTGTCCTGACTTTGCCTTGCTGTGCACCTTCCAGACCTCCGCTTCCAGCAGGGGCCACAGACTTGCCCCACTAACCGTGGACTATATTCATTCATGATGAGAACCCTTATCTATGCACCCTAGTCTATAGGCAGGAAACTTAGGCTTGTGCCAATAACTTCACCCACACCTGCTAATTCTGTTCATCCCTGCCACATATACCTGCTGCTTTCTCTAGACAGACACACTAGACTTCAGTAGCCATCTCCACGAATTTCTATGACTTGAGGATTGTTCTAAAAAGGGACACTAGTCCCCTATAGGCAATTAATTATACCCATATTTGCAACATGCCTGAGTACAATATGTCTTATACCTGCCTTCTTCACCATTTCCTTTTCAGTTAGGAATCCTAGACTCATGTTGACAACTCCTGCAGCACTTATTGACTGAGGAAATATCCTGACCATTATCCACACTCACAAAGATTGGCTGGGAAACTTTTCCAACTATTCAGGTTTTTGTGGAACCTCCACAGGGCCTTCCACAATGGCTGCCATATGGAAGGCTTGTTCCTGGACTTAGAAAGCTCTCTTAGCTCAAGCTGAGCTGGGGCTATTTCTGATAACCCATTGGAATATCCACATTGAATTTTCCAAAATCTCCATAAAAATTTTGATATATCTGATCAACCACACTATAATTATACATAATTGGGTGACACATGTATATAATATGCATAAACTATTATCTCATTAAGTTTACTAATCACCTCTAACATCTATCACTTTTGGGGGTAAGAACATTTAAAATCCTCTCCTAGATATTTTAAAATATATAATAAAGCACTGCTAATTATCTTCACTTTGATATAGAACATAAAAT